>NC_061516.1:9922500-10012500 GCF_022379125.1 Scophthalmus maximus | reverse complement strand
GGCAGATTGATAGTGAAGATTATACACGACGCATAAGCATTTAAACTCGTTATCTCATCTCTTATTGCATAAATGTGTCACTGACATGTAACTTACTAGAAGTGTATGTACATTAATGTAAATAGCACTCAAATAAGAGTAGCCAAAGTGGGAGAAAAGATTGTGTGACAGCTTACTATTAAAACAACATTTGATTTGATTAAGGCTTTATTTTAGACTCAAGGCTAGTCAGTGTAATAATATGTTCTCGCAGCACTCTACTGGATGTTACTGATACTGTCACACTATCGCATGTCACACACTTTCGCTGCATGTCACCTAAAATTAGCAGCGATCGTGACAAAAACAACAGTAACCTCATGTTGACACGCTCAAGACAACAAGTAGCTGATTAAAAAGTCCGCTACGTGATTAATTAACGGAATGTAATTGTTAGAAACGCAGTTTAGCTTACAAGCTTGGCAGAAGCTTCAGAGATACTAGTAAAAGAGCACTTACAACACATAATCATCTCATCTCAGGGCTTAATGGCCTGGCAATGTAAGGAACCACGGTATACTCAGCAGATGAGACGGTAGCCTCACTAATAAAACACTCATCTTGCATTTTGTAGAATGGGCAGGAGCCTTCGGTGCAGTGTGCAGCCCCTTTTGGAACAATGGCTCATTGACTTAATGCAAAGTTGAACCTGCTGAGTGAACATGGTGCAAATGCGTGCTCTATCTCTCCCTTTCTGTCTTTCTCTTGCAGGAGGGAGAGTTTGCTGACCTTGGGTAAGAGGAGAAGGTTCCTGGAGAAGAAAGATGTGGCGTCGCCTGCTCAACTCGCCATGGGGGCACATGTTCATTGAGCGGACATTTGCTTTCACTGGAGCGTTTCCTGGCAAAAGCTGGAATTGACAGCTTGGTGCTATTGTGTTGAATAGATCATTTTACACCTCTGTTGTAGGATTTGATGGACTGCCTTTGGGGATCTGTGCTTGGAACCTAGCTCGGTTCAGTGACTCGTTGCAGTTTTGCATTACCTGTGAAAGGCGTCATCTGGTGGATGTTACTTTCCTACCCCGGATCTAATACATTGATAACATCCACTTGGATACTGCGGAGATTCTCATCAAGGAGTTTTTCACACGAGTGGAGGTCAAGTGGTGCCAGTGTTTGGCCCTTGAATAGTTTTATTCTCTGTAAGAGGAACAGTTGATTGGAGCTTTCCTATGAAGGACATGGATGGCCCTCGATCTAGTGGCCTACGCAAGAAGAGGAAGTCAAGGTCAGAGAGGGATCGAGGAAGGAGATCAAATGGTATAAGGAGCAACCATGTCAAGGGTTCGGTTTTTCGCTTCTCCTCCGAATCGGAGTGCGAGCGCCGGCCCTCCTCCTCCCGCCCACGACCCCCGCGAAGAAAGCGAAAGGAGTCTACTTCCGCTGAGGAGGACATCATCGACGGCTTCTCCATTACTGGGTTCGTGACCCTGGAGCTTCTGGAGGTAAGTGCTGAACCGCAGGTGGTAGCCCCTTCAACTCTCCACAGCATGTCTGTGTGAATGTGTGTTGCTGTTGCATAAAATTCCCGTTGAAAATTGCTTTAAAAGATGTATTTATTGTGTGTAAGGTTGTCAAAAGTATCGATACTTGGATACTTTTTCGATACCACGTGTTTAAAATGATACAATCTCTCTTTTATTTCTCAAACACCGACAGACTCACTTACTGCAACAAACCTGCTAGACTGTGTCACACACTCGGCTCGGGGGGAGGGAGTCTGTAAAAGTACTAATACCACGCTGTAAAAATACTTTTATTGTTTTCTACAATTAAAAGTAAACTCAAAACTGCAAGCCTAGTTAGCCTACTTAAAGTATTAAATGTAAAAGTACTAAATTATGACGATAAATGCCCCCAGACGGTTATACCAATATTTCATCCGTTTATTATTATTCATCGAAGGTAGGGAAAACTTATTATTAATAATGTTCCTATGCAATCAGTATTTGACTTTTTGTGTACCTGCATTGTGTTATGCCAGATTTTAATTTAATAAAAAGAAATATATAATCTTAATCGTTTGCCTAGGACCTTTTTTTTATTTTCTCAACGTTGTATCGAAAGTGGTATCTAGTATTATCTTTTTATACTGGTATTGTATCGAAGTCTAGAATTCTGGAATTGGGACAACCCTAATTGTGTGCAGCTCCGTGCCTCTCTGGCCAGGCCGGCCCAGTGTTTTGGCTCCCTGCCTGCATTCTGTACTTCGCTGTTGTGTGAGCTGGAATTCAACAGATGTAGCTTTAAATGTAGTGCTGCGGCCAGAGATTACTATCTGTGTCACAGAGAGACTGTAGTAGTTGTTGTTGTGTTTACTGCTCTGGATTTGTTTTTCACAAGAGTTTTTTTCTGCAAAGCCTTACACCAGATGAGGGATGTTTGGCTACTGCTGTAGTGGCTGTTGTGTCTTTTGTACGCTTCGGAGTGAAAAAGCAATTTGATCCATGTTATAACAGTTTATTCAGAGTGGGAGTAATTTATTGTGCACTGGCTATCCATTTTCCTTGGAATGCAAACCGGGCACAGGCTGCTTCCCAACTATATAGTTCTGAATTATGGCTTGCATGAGCAAGCATTTTTTTTTACACACAGAACAACTGCTTCATTTCTCTATTATAACTTACAGAGGGGTGACGAAGGACAAGTTTCTCTGTAAGGCTATTGTGAGCCTCTAGAACTGCTTCACTGCCCCTTAGTGTCCATTTTAGTTTTTGGAAGCAGTATTTACTCATCTGTTGTTATGATGATGGTGTAGTCCATCATATCGTACAAACTCTCCTAGGTGTTCATTTAGTGACTGCATATGATTTACATTATTTTCAAACCGTTATGTGACTCCTGTACCCTGTATTGAAGCCTTTATGATGAGTCTCATTTATCCTGGTGTTTCTTTTCATATTTTGGCTCTTTGTGTCAGTTTTAGCAATTCATTCGTTTTTACAGCAAGATACTTGTGCATCACTTGTTGTTTTTGCATTAGATATTCTAGCATACATTTTATAGTTTATTTATCATGTCACGTGGGCATATGAAAATAGTTTCACGAGGTCAGAGTGGGAGATGTCCTGGAATAAAACAGTGTGACTTTGCACTTTCTGATTTATGCAGCGTGATACCAATCTCTTGCTCAATGCTGTGACCCATCTCAAGGATACGCACTGTAGCACTTGTTCTCACTGTATCCCTTTGTTTGCCAGATCAAGGCTTTTCACAGCTCAAGATCATGTTACTGTCATGATTTTTTGAATTTTTCATTCATAATCACTCTGTTCAGCAACAATGAACTCTTGTGTTTGCACATCGTTTCATTTCCCTGCTTGTTTGACCTTCTCTCTATTCTTTCCATTACTGTTATCTACATCAATCTGTTTAAGCAATGATATTTATCGCTGCTATATACCTCTTTTTTAAGGATAGCGATATTTATGTCAGTATTATATCACGCACACACTTTAGATAGTTAGATTGAAAAGGTATAATGATGCGGTCATTGTTTAACGTTTAACATCATTTTTTCCAAGTGTTCCTATTGGACAAAATAAACTCTGCTGTTAACTGACCCTTATACGTTAAGAAGTGTCTTGTGTGATCTGGTCACAAGTGGACAGCTCTTATTACAGGTGTGTTATAGACGCAGAGATGTGATCACATGCAGTTACATTCCTCTAGCACTTTAGTTCATTCATGACCATTGTCCATGACTCTTTGGAAATTGCGCAAAGCCCCATAAAACACACCAAGGACTATTCCCAGTCGGTATTGTACAGATTTTTTTGTCTTCTTTGGATTTTCCGGCTGACGAGGCACAGGGAGTGCATTGCAACTTCCCAATGGTGTTAAAAGACAATGCATTTGCTCTTTACAGATAATAATGATGTGTTAATTTGCATTCGTAGCAGGAAAGAAAGATCCAATCATAAGAGGTCACTCAAGATGCGATGTGGAGAGGCATTCTCACGCCAAGAGAGATGTCCTTTTGATTGGATCACTCAAGATGATTAATGACAGGTATGAACCAGGGCCATATACTGTGGAATGCTAATATAAATTCGCACAACTGTCATATTCTGGTCAAAAGTTGAGGGCCTGTAATCAAAGGACTGATGACTGATGCTTTTACGGCCACAGTAAGATGATAACTCATAATTAATTTATAAAAAAATTTAGGTGTTGTGCATTTGGGTCAACTCTCATCTGCACAATTGGACTGCAGCAATATGCTCATATGGCTGACATGTTTAAGGCCAAAATAAGAAACAAATATTATCTGGAAACATAAAATATGAGTGTAGAGAATCAAAAATCTACACACGACAAGGAAACTTTGGTTAAGAGATTTCATTAGAGATTTGGCAAATGTTTGTGTGCTGACAAAGAGGTACACGGAGCTAACTTTTCTCTGTCCCACTGAGTACACAGAAAGCCAAAGTCTTACTTCTTTAACTGCAACACCAGAACTCAAGCTTGCGAACAAACCTCTTTAGTTGGTCAAACCTCAGTTACTCCTGTCTTCCTTTTTGTGTAATATGATAAGCAATGCACATTTATAGTGAAAGACATGATCCCAGTCAAACTGGTGTGGAAACAGGTTTCATCAGGCTAATGAAAGTAGTTGACTGGAGGTATGACGTTTCTGGACTGGAGCTTTATGGAGAACAGCAGCTTTCCATACTTTGCCAACACTACTGTCATATCACGGCAGAGCCTTACATGAGCCTAATAAGTGTAAAAATGATATTGTGTTGGTTGTGGAGAGTATCAAGCAATAAAGAACCATTAACCAACTTTGGGATTTATTTAAGATTCAATCTTAAACTGAAGATACCTCTTAAAGGCGCCCTGTGGAGTTTATTTGTGAACAAACAATATTTGTTCACATTCAGTCTTACTCACTGAAACACATTGTGTGTATCCTTGTGGTTAAACAAACATGTGGAATGTGTTTCCATTTTCTTTAATGGTGTTGTAAACTGTGATAATGGCCACATTCTGGCCAGTCCTTTTATATCAACTTACAAATACTAAATGGATTGAACTGCAAATGGAAACTGTAGCTTTAGAAAGCCTGATTGTTTTTTTTACATTCATCACCCAACACATCATTTAAACTGTTTATTGCTGTCAACTGAATTAAAAAATTGAAAAATTAAGCAAAGTTTATTGCAATATCAATTTAGATCAAATTCAAATGATTTAAAAGGCAAAGCTTTATGGTGACAATAGTTTACGCAGTAATTAAAACAGAGTTCACGTAAAGCCAGGGAATATAACTACACTTTTTTGTGTAAAATGCAAATATACACAATGACATTTTATTTTGTGAGAATGTGACAGGGCTAATTAATACAGTATCATCTCAGAGGGACCTAATAGGAGATGGTAATATTGAACTGCAATACCTCTTGCAGCTGTTAGGGAGCTTTAAAAAATAAAGCAGTTTGTTTCACAGATGTAATGACTGCTGCTGTCTAATTATCTATAATTCTGTCCACACAGTGACAGAAGTCACAGAAGCATCAGTCAAAACAAATGAGGGAAGAGTTAATAGAGTTAATATTGATTAATTAAATCATTGCAACAAGCTAATCAGAAATAACTAATTGAATTTTGGACGATAGATATATTTAAATAAATTCATCAAAGTAGATTTTCTGCCAATTGATCTTCTATCGGTTGACATTCCAGCCATCCCTCAAATAATGGATCCACTGTCTATGAAGTTTTGACAACCATACATTGCTGCAGACACTAAAGGCTAAAGAATTAGGCTTGAGTGGTTCAAACGTCTGGATCAATCTTGTAAATGAGGGCTGGCAAAAAGAATGAGACCATACTGGAGTAACTACCTCTGCAGTGACCTCCCACTTACTTTCATTTTAGCAGGCCAGTGTTGGAAGACATATTTTATTTGACTGTGTGAAGATTGTGAGGTTGAATCAGCGAGTTTCTTAAACAGATAAAAATCTCTACAATTTGCCAGGTTAAATGAAGGTTGAAGGGAACTGAAAGATTGTCGTGTTCTTTTTTCCCGTCTAATGACTCAGGATATTGGATTTATTGAATAGCATTTTTAAACTGATAAATAATGTATCGGAAAGATTTCTCAAAATTACATCCACCCAGTCCGATTTCTTCTGATTGTGGGGGAGATTCTCTCTAGTCATCAGTTGTGGATAAGACTCTCTTAAATGTTTGTTTATTCAGTATTTTTCAGCACATATCAAAGTAATATTCTTATGCTTTTATCATAATGAGATTTGTGTCCAATGGCTCAGTCTTTCCTATGAAATGATGAGCTGTTCATTTCTTTGCTTTCGAACCACAACATGTTAAAAGACTTTATGCAGACATACCACAGCACCAGTGGCTCTTTTTCTGTCTGGTGTAAGTTAAATTCTGATGAGGTCAGACCCCTGGAGATATAGTGCTAGTGCTCTCCGTCTGTCACCGCAGTGCTGGAGCAACACGGCTCCCAGGCCTGCTTTTCATGTGCATGCTGATATCTTAGCATTTCTTTTTTGCAGTCTCAGGGCTGATGCATCCATGATGAGGCTCTTGAGATACACAAGTTGCTTTTTGTTAGACAACATGCCTGTGCGATGCATTTGTGTATATAAAGAGACAATAGAGGAACATCTATAGTTTTTAATATTATGATCTATCATGTGTTTCGTTGTGGCGGTTTCATTTAGACAATGAATTTTGGGCCGGGGGGTCCACAATCTTGGGGGTTATTATCCATCCAGCTAATTGAATTAATCACTAATCACATCAAACTAACCAGGTATAATGTGTAAAATATACAGCTTCCCCCTAACTTATAATAATAACTAATAATAATTTTGTGATTTGTTCATATTATGAGATGAAGGGTTTTGTAACATCAGCTCAACGGGCTACTGGGATGGGGCATCGCGGTTCCTTCATCCTGAATCGCAAAACGAGATTGTGAATTTTTGTATCATGGTTTCATCATATTTTCATTTTTGCATTCCTTCTTACTGCATAGGAATTTGCATGAAGGCAACTCAATCAGGCATGGAGGAGAGTGAACATGACACAGAGGTTGGTAATTCCAAGCAGCCAAGACAAAACAAGAAGCTCATACAATGGGGACTACCTCTGTCATTTGCAGCTGAGGGATGGCCGTTTGCATGTATTGAAACTGAGCAGATAGTAATTATGAGCTTATCAGAGTAATGGCCGCTGACCATTTGTTCACTGTTGTTTCCCTTTGAAAAATACATATTGAGTGTTTAGTCATTGCACACAGATTAAAGTACACAGCAGCAGCTGTCTTTATGAAGGAGTTGGTTTGGAGTCAGAATCTTTTATTGAGAGAGGTCTGAGAAACAACTATTACAGCACTTGAAGAAATTACTAAATTATTGAGTGCCTTTTCCTCTAAAAGCGTTGCTGTGTTTTACCCATTTTCCTTGAAAGGGGTCCCTAACCTTTGCATGTCCGTACTGAAGGGATTTTAAGTTGTTGCCTTAGTTAACCCATTGCTCTGTTTTTTCACCATAAATACTAGTCTCTGGTTGTTATATCCTTATGCAATAGATAGCAAACCTGCTGGATCAGGCTTCTGTCCAATCACAGCCTTTGCTTTTCCAACCTTCCTTTTACTGATAGTTAACATAATGACTCCTGTTTTTTTAACTGCGATAACAACATCTCATCTTCTTGCTCAGCGGGTTAACAGCAGTCTATTACATGATTGACTGCCCGTGATAATGCGATGAACTGCACAGAGTCAATACTGTGCAGATTAGAACATTTGCTGTGTCTATATATCCTGATTTCTCATTTTAAAGGTCTGGATAGACTTCTTAATTTACAATGCCCACAGAGTTCCTGCAGGTTTTGTTGTTCCTCTAAATAACCCCCCCCCCCCAACTTCATTTGTTACACACAATAAAAACAGAAGACAATAGATTCACTTAGTGAAGAAACATTACAGAATGTACAGAATGAAACTTGGCATAAACTGCATAACACCACATATGGGCGACACTGGGTGCGCAGCCTAGTATTGGGATAGATGAGCAGCACTTTAGGGCCAGTGTGGAGTGATCATTTAATTACTTAGTAAATAATGAAAACAAATCCCCCCAAATTAATAATTAGTCCCTTAATTTTGAATGTTTTTAATTTCAGCAAAATTCTGAATGTACTTGGGTGTTTGTAGTTTGGAAACTACTCGAGGCTATTATCATTCATTAATTATCATAATTTGATTGTCTTTTGTTCAGTTAATCGTGAAGGATGACCATTCTGTGACTTGGTGACTCAGTTGTTCAGCTGTTTGTTTGTTTTCTCGGTTGGTCGGGGCTCGAGGACTCATTGGCTATACAGCTTCTATTTGTCTTTTTTAGCTCAAATGCATGGAATCTATCAATTTGTCAGTATTTGGGTGAAAAGGTTGTAAAGATTTTCTACGTTCATTCCTTTCTGTCAGTCTTTTATGATACTCATTTTTTTTCAAGCAAGATTTACAGTTATTGAGATAACTGTCATTTCTCCTGAAACATATTTTTTCCTGACAAGTTATTTTGCAGTCTACAGTTGCGAGTGGAAAAAAAGGACAAACATGTGCTAAACCAGTTATTGGCTCATGCAATACATATTGCATCAGTTTTTGCTCTAGCATTGGATTTGTCATGTCATGCCTAACTGCACCAAAGAGCAGACTACTAGCTGCTGACCGGGAGTGAGTGGGGTGATGGTCAATCGATTACAAAGAGCTTCAAAACCTTTCACATTGGGCTTCACATCACACTGACAAAAGGCCCATAAGAGGGAATATATATAAACCATGCTGTCTGCTGAAGGAGAAATGTTTTCATAAGAGCTGTGGGAAACCTGCCTGTGCTTTTCCTGCCATTTGCATTTCATGTCGGCACCACTGATGCACCACCAGGACCTTATTGGTTCCAATTAAGTGCCAGTTTCTATTTATGATTTTCTGCGGCTCCCATCGGTTATTTAATTTAAGGCACCAGCTTCACACCCATCTGTCACACCCGCACTGGCTCAGGAGATGTGACACATTAAAACTGGGGCATCGTGGAGCATCATAGTTCATGGATTAAGCTGAGTCAGTGCACGTGGGAGGTGGCTGGTGGTGTGGAGTGAGGAGTTAAAAAAAACCAATAATGGGTTCATTGAGTTGCAAGACCTTAGAATAACAAATAGTGGCTAGCTAATTAATGACTATTGACATTTAAAGTGCCGGTCGAGTTACAGGACAGGTCTCTGGCCTTACTGACGGGATCAACTGCGGTAATAAAGTCAACAAAGGATGATCCTCTCATATGGCTAAATGATGACGATTAATTGCAGTTTTACAATCTCTCGTATGCTTGTCTTGGGATGTCATTTTAAAAACTATTGATTTTCTTTGGCACAGCCCTCAGAAGTCTGCATGGAGGAGGACTTGCAAGTGCAGGCAGTGAAGAACACATTGATGTTCTTCAATGTGTTCTTCACTGCCTTGATTGTAATAAATGGGCTTGATTGTAAGAAATGGGCTAATGTGAAAGCAAATGCATTGACGGCTTGTTTTCGAAAGAATGTAATAAAATGGCATTTTAAACAAATAAGACGCACACATATAAAGCCAGGTTTTCTTCAAGCTCTGTTCCTGGGAGAATGCAGCTCGATGAACAAGAACAACTTCCTGTTGTTGCCATGACAGATTTTTCCGTCTGCCAGTAATTCAAATTCTCTCTTCCACACGTGTTTCTTCCAGTCTCTTGGTTTAGATGGCAGATATTATTTTAGCTCCGTGCGAGTGCCAGAGAGTGACATGTGTTTTAATATGTGTGTGTGTGTGTGTGTGTGTGATGATTAGATCCTCATCAGACTGTGTTGTATATCCTCTGTTGGTGTGCAGGTATTGGGCACGAACTGAGCCAGAGCGCTGTTTAAAGTCTCATTGATCTCCTACAAGTGCACATTCAGTATCTCGGCCTTCTGATTCAAGTCCAGCACTTATTGTGTTGCGGTGATCTGTGACCTGCACTGACGGGGGGATTTTTTGCCACAGATGCAGATTAATTTGTTCAACTCACTTTCTGTGCATCGCACAGCCATGTCAACATGCTTTAGAACTGAGCTGTAGCAGTTTTATTGCTTACCTGCCTCAGTACTTTGAAAGCCTTACCATCTGCCAATAACATGGGTCCTGGATGATTGCACTGTAACTCCATAAAGGAACAGGCCATTAAATCCAGGTGTAAATCCACACGAGATGCGTTTAACATGCAATGACCCAAAGCAGGAGGAGTTTACAGGGTTGTTTATGCACACACAGTAACTGTGGAAACCAAAGTTAACATTGGCAGTAAATGAAAAATTAAGGATGGTGGTTTATTTGGGAAAGGACAGGTCTTATTTCATTATATACTGAAGAGTTTTTTTTAAATTTCACCCATGTCACATTATATGTAGCCAGTACTTGGCCTTTACTTTGTATATTGAATGCAAAGTATAAGGGCTTTGATTGACGTAATGATGTGAGGTGAAGTCCTTGACTTACATGCCCAACGGCAACATTCACCCGCTGAGGAGAAACTGATACCTGCACATTTGTATGAACTCAGGCTAAACAAATTGCTCGGCAGCAGGGAAAATGTTCAACAAGCAGCATCAGTGTTTGGAGTTGATGCACAGGCAGAAGGAAAGGGACTGTGGGATGTGGGAGCAACCTCCTACACTCTCATCCAAACTCTGTACAGACATTATTAGCATGCATCATAATCTGTTACTTTAACCACACGCATATTTGATCTTAAGGCCATGCAATGTTTTGTGTTATGTTAAATTGTTAAAATCTTAAGAATGCTACATAAAAATGTTCTATCCAACTTATCATATAGTTTATGTTCAGTGTTTGTAGTGCAAATGTTCAAACCCTTAAATCAATAAAGCGGTAGATGATGGATGGATGGACAGCCTCACTCTTGTTGTGCAACTGTAGATAATTGATTTCATCAGGTTTGTCACGTTTGGCATATACTGCCATTGTGTCACTTTGAAAAACATCTGCCCCCTGTATTTCTAACTTGTATTTTACAAATTGAAGTTTTTTCATTGGATGAATGTGGATGGTGCAGCTGATGGCGCAGAAAGTAATCACATGTGATTTATGTCTATAAAAAAAATTGAATAGATGGTGAGGCTGGTGGGCAAATGATGTAATTGGTATGTGCCTTAACACCACCAGTGACCCCAGTTGAGGACTTGACCAGGCGGTTAAAATGGCAATGTTTATTTTGTTATGCAATAGACAAAGTGTCAGAGGTCAGGGGGAGGTACAGTATCTGTTTGTCTATTAAGACATTGCTGTTGTTGCTATGATTTATGATTGACGACCAATACCAATTTAGTATCTTCCATCAGTTCATGTCTTTAGTGAGGGCTAATCTGTGGCTGATGGCTGAAAAACATTGGATTAATGGTTCCACCTTCTTAAGACCCAAGTCTCCCTGACACTTGTTAATGTTGCACTCAGCTCTGAAACCTCATCGCTGTGTATCTTTAGCTGACTATTAGCAAATCAAATCCCCATCCAAATATAATTGACTTGCCTCAGTTGACAAAAATACATTTCCCTGGTCCGTGTGCCACTAGCTCACTGAGCCCAGGCCATTTTCTTTTCCATTTCATCTTCAGCTTTATTTTAGCAGGTTCCATTGACGAATATGAGGTGAGAAAAGATAAATGTTTGTAGTGGCTGATTGTAAAATGCCATCTCTGAAGTAGAGCCATGGCCATAGTCACACTCTCTCTTTTGTGTGTAATGGCCCCCATGATGATTCATTTGGGCAGTTTTATTTTTCTTTCTTTTTTTTCCACTTGAGGAGACCCTTTTCATGCCTAACAGCACAGTGCATACTAATAGGCTGCAGTTTGAAATGCATTAGTGTGTGTGTGTGTGTGTCTGTGCCCACAGACACACACGGGACCTGTGGACGGAGCCTTGTTGAGATCTCTACCTGCAGCTTTGAACCTTTGATCCCCCTCTCTTCTAAGATCCTTCTTTCAAACCGAGCCAGCCCACCACTTTTTCCATTTCCATCTGCTTCCATTCCTGCTCTCTCAGATAAGCTTTGCTCAATAACTGCATGGCTACAGTTCTTTTTTTCTTTTTTTAAAGAATTGTTTACACTAACTTGACATCCAAACTAAAATCCGTAACCACATGCTTTTTGCGGTATTTAGAAAAATTGGCATAAATCAAATGGCAAACGACAACCTTTTTTCCCCCGTCATAGCATCGTAGTTATTCTCAGGCTTGGCTCTGTAGCACAGGATGCAGTTACATCTATTCCAGGTCAAATGATATCGAAATACTAATTAAAGTGTTTGTGGCTGTGTCGCAGTATGATGTCATCCCCCCTGCCTTCGCCTGTGGAACCAACTGCTCTAGATGCTCAGTAGGAGGGTTTACATGGACTGGGTTGGCTTTAGAAGAGTCAGATCCATTTAGTACAAAGTTTCAGGTAGACATGTCATGAACTTGTTCAACATCCACTGTGAAAATAGTAGTATACATTTTGTTTGATCACTTTTGAAGTGGCATTTTATAGTTTGCCCAGTGGAAATTTAGGCAAACAACGCACATACAGCATAAAACTAGAACCTTTTTAATACGGCCTTGCTGTTTCAAGGTGGTCCACATAATGGTCCACATAGTGTTGGATCTGACGTGCCCTCACAGTCCTGACATCATTTGCAGTTTGAAAATGCATTTTTCGAGGTATCTTCGTTGAATACGATGGGACTATCTCAATCATTCATGCATTATCATGCAGTAACTGATGTATACAAATTATGGACAGGGTTCCAAATAAGAACATTAACAAAATACCATTTAGACGTCCATTTAAAGCTTTATAAAGTCGTATAAGGATGTTGGGTCATAGGTAGGAAACAGACCATATTATGCTTAAGGTGATTTGAGCTGGGGTGTTACTCTGTGCTGTAGACTTACATGTTCAGTACAGATCCTACAACAGCTTCAGTTATTGCAGGCAATACTTAGTTTAAATGTTAACATGGCTGGAATATTAAGTATGAAAGGCCTGGCTTAGCAGGAAGAAGCGAGGATGACTAGGATGACAGTAATGCTGTAAAATTGAAAGGCATGAATCCAGTGACAAATGCTCATTCTGGAAATTCCTGCCATGGTTTTGGTGGAATAATGAAGGAAAAGCTGTGACTGCAGGGCTGTCTGGAGCTGGGTGTTGATGTTGTGTATGTGAGTGTGAAAATGTTTGTAGCTAATGATTCAGGCCCGTCATTCATCACCTTGTTATTCGGCATATGGGATTGTGGCTATATATGTCATCACTAAGGACGAATCCATAAATAATGCCAGAGGGAATAATACATAAGCATTTTGTGTTATTGCCGTTCCTATTCTTTTAAGCAACATAGGTGTGTCTGCCTGCCCTGTCTAATGTATCTGCCTGTCTCTCTTGTATACATTTTGCAGATTCAACCTGTGGCAGTATTAAAGCAATATATAGGAATAATAATAGCAGTATTTTTGCCAAGCGTATACAAGTTTTGAATGGGAAGATTGCTAGGTCTCGACAACCCAAGGCTCCCAGTCTTAGGGCTGGGCGATAAATTGATAACGATATGTATCGCGATAGACACATAATCAAAATCAATAGAAAATGCGTTCGATGGAACGTTTCAATAATTTTTTTTTCCTTGTTGGAAGAAACCGGAGCAAAGAGTCTGGCTACGCTGGCTGCTAGCTACGCCGGCCTCTTGCTACGCCGGCCGCTAGCTACACCGGCACTCGTCCTCTGGTACCTAGCAACGTATGGAGTGACACACCTAATAGCCAATCATGTAACAGTATCACGTTTGGTTGCGCCATCTTGTTGGCTCGTGTTTGTGTTTCTTAGGTCATAAAAATTATCAATAATTATCGATATCGACCGATATGAAACACTTATATCGTGATACAGTTTTCAGCCATATGGCCCAGCCCTTCCCAGTCTCATTTATATGAAGCTGTATGTAAAGGATTTGGACGATGAAGTGTAGGCTATTAAGCCGACGCATCTCTTTTCGTGTCCAACGTCTGGTGTCTATGGTAACACCCGTGTAGTTATAGGCTTATTACCAAAGTCTCCAAATGGTGGTATCCCCACTGACCACCTGTTATAAGAGCACACGTGAAATAAACAAGCGCCCCTCTTCCAATGCCCAACGTGGATGTAAAACATTGTGCTTATTGAAGCTGTCTGATCTTTATCCTGAGTAAGCATTTTGTGTATCAGTTACCTCTGCAACACAAAGTTAACACAGTAAAAAACCCAGCAAGTTGTCGTCTTGTGTAGACTCAAAAACGTACCTGCGGAAATCAAATATTTAAGAATGCCCTCCGCTGGTATAGTTTGCTCATCTGTATTCGGTAAACATCTGTTCCACCCTAACAGCTGTTTTCAGCAGCTGGACTAGTTAATTTTACACTGAACAAACTGAGCTTGATTTATGACAATCATGTAGCAGAGATATGATTATCTTAAACAAAGTCTGTTGTCAATAGATTAGGGTTACCTATTTGTAGTTTTGAAGTAGAGAAAAATAGGGTAGGGTTAGGGGCTTGTAGTGTTTGTCAATTCTGGAGTTCGCCAGTAGTTTAAAAATTGCATTTTCCCCCCAATTAACTGATTATTTATTTGTGGACAGTTCCAATGAAAGATTGGGGAAGTTCCTTGAAATTTACATCCTTAATTCATTATTGATACATATACTTGTATGTACAACGTGTGATTATGGGTGTTTTTGAGAATATGAGAAAAGAAAGAGTATGTTAGAAAAATGGAAACTACATGTTGTATGAGAGTGGAAACAATTTGCTACTGTGTTTAAGTGTGTGCAGTGGAGAAAGCTACACCTCAGATAGCCAGATGGATCTTGAGTTTTTCTACCCCAAATTAATACATAGGCTTGTATTGTTTCCAGTAAGTGCTATTCAGCTCATGTGCCTTCTGTTGCTGGGAGAAGAGAAGAAAAGAGAGTCACGTCCCACAGCATCACGTCTACACACGCACACAGAAACATCACATTTTATGTCTTAAACCTAAAAGAAATCCTGTAATCCAATTAAGAAAACTAGCATTGCATCTCTTCGAAAAAATGGAACAGCCGAGGAATCATGAATACATTTTGGCATCGCGATGAATTATTATTGTTCCGAACAGTGTGCTACTGGCGACAAGGAAATTTATATCGTCAAATAAATACGCAAGGGCTAATTAGTAAACATGAAAATGCAGCCAGCCAATTGATGTTACACTGATATTTCCCAGACTGTGAGAATATTTGATGAAATCCCAATATTTTAGAGGATTTTCAGTCGAAACTAGGTGTCTCTATAGCGGGGAGTTCCTTTGGTCTTTCTGCTGCACCGCTTCGGAAACATCACTGAGCCCTGCCTGTGCCTCCTGACACCTCTCATTACAGCTGAGGCGAGTCAGGGTAGCCGAACTATTGATGGACCGTCTGTTTGACCCCGGGGGGCTCTGCTGTATCGCTCACCTGAACCAGCACACACTTCCACCTTTGTGGCTTCAGTCCCCCTGCAGTGTGTGTTTCCATTACATCTGTGCAGGAGTTTTGTAAAAAGGGAGGTTTACCCTTAGACAAAAGGTGCTCTTATGTAAATGCCAGCATGGTCTTTTGTTAATTTAGCCACATCCCATGGGTGTGAAGCATATAAAAACACACACATTAGCAAACACACACAGTCTCTCGTGCAAGGCAGGGTTTTAAGTTTGGATTTAGTTTTGCCGGCTAATAGCAGGGTATCAGCTGCACAGCACAAGCGGAGAGTGGAAGCAGCCCATGGGCTATCCACTCAGGCCTTATCACTCTGCAAGCAGACCCCATGATAAGGTATTGTGTTTTTCACAATAGTCTGCTGTGTTTTCTCCTGTTTGTGTAGTTTCCCCTAAGTGCATTTTGTAATAACCCAAGGCTGCCAATTACGCAGACTGAGTGCGTCGGCGCTGCCCTGGGTTTGAAATGCTGCTGGTGATTCAGTAGTCTGTGTGACGGTGAGTGATTTGTAGTGGCTGGGATGTGCTACGCCTATGCTGTTTCATTTACAAGAGATCCACCCTCTGTGAATTTAAGGGCAGTTATCCTGCTCCAATGCTCTGTGTATCTGAAGGTACACATATTCTCCATCAAATGGATTTATTACGTTTAGAGGTGTAAGAAGGAATTCACCAGCATCTTATATGATGGAAAAATGTTAAAGTGATTCCTTTGTCTTGCTTGTGCATGTTTTGGCCCCATTGAATTCCTTCTTATGAGTTTTGGCACTGTATTAGGAATGTGTAGACACTGGACAGTGAAAATAATCCTGACTAAGTTAAAGTGAACATTAATGGTTTCACCTATGCAAACATAAGTACAAAACAATCTATTTTATATAAATAAATAAATAAGATTTGCAGAATGTTTTTTTTTAAACCACACTATTGTCAAATGTCAAAACTTGTGTTGAATTTCCCTGCTTAGCTTCATTTTTAGCTTTGAGATGAAAAAGCCTTCTTGCATGGCATCTACTGCTTTTGAAGATTGGCTTCAAGAAATACATCACTGGTGTTGTGCGAGGCCGCAAATCAATCAGAAATGAACAGACTCTCACACAACACACAGTCCGTGGTGGTATACTGGAGCTGATTCGTGTGATGAAAAGATATTCATGTATTTTTCACCAGAGGATAATTTACATTTGTAGCCTTTAGTCAACATGGATTATTGTTATAGAAAAATTAAAATCCAATGATCATAAGCCAAGCGATGAACTGATGTTTTCAGATGAATATCTTCTCTTTGGGTGTGCCACAGTGACTTGATTGTTAAGTGATGCAGCCTAATGTCTGTATTTTACAAAGAACCTGAAAACTATGATCACATTCAAATATGACAATAACTGATTGTAATGAGGCATTTCGATTTTGCCTTTGTTCAATAGAAATGCAGCTTCATCCTTAAAAAGGAGTCTGTCAGTAAAAAGACAGAAGGTTGATTTGATGCTCCTCCACTATCAAACACCCAGACACTGATTTGTTAGCTGCCAGTCTTTCCCACTTTCAACAAGAGACAAGGCATCAGTTCAATGGATCAATTCACTCAGTTGTTCCAACCCCTGTGTTATTTGAAGCTATTAATCCAAGACTTTCTTTATGTTTCAGCCTTATTGGATTTACCAGGCAGGCAAACCTGACTGCAGCCGTAACTACATTGTTGGAGTTGTTGTTTACTCATCTCCCTCTCCTGTCAAGTGGAAAATAGACATGTCTGGTTTGCTGCTGTTTAAAAACTTTGATTCACATCAGTACATAATTCACATTGGATGTCAGCATTAATTATTTATGATTTTTTTCAAACACAAGCAGGCTTGCATTATGTTAAATATTTGACATCTTTAACAAAAAAAAAAAAGTAATCTGTGTCCATGTACGCTCATGTGGAGAGTGTTTGGTTCCGTGCCCTCGAGGCACTTGACATTAGATAAGGCAGCTGGCACAGCTCCACATGCAGTGAAAGTCATTTACTGCTGGCTGGATTCACTGTAGTGCACATATAGAGAACAGTGTTAGCACAAATGCACCGTTACTCATCACATCTCCCGCGGTCAGTACATTGGAATACAGTGTAGTGCTTCTCTCTCTGTGGTGGCCTAGTTCTCGGTGCTGCACAAATGGTCCTGTAACTGCAGCACTGGGAACAGGGACGGGGTGGAAACTCCAGCTTGCCAACAGCTCTTCTACCGAGCTGTCGTCATCCCGACTCTCCCACAGGGCTCCGGCTTCAGCACGACACTGGAGACTCGTGCTGTCTGTCTTTGTGGCTGTCGACGTCGCCGCCACTCAACCATCTCTCTTCCTCCTCCTCTGAGCCACCTCTCCCCTAGAAGGACTGTGAAATGAAGCATTGATTGCCCCTATGCAGACGGAGGATAAAACATAATGATATTGCTCTTCACACACACCCTCTTTGAAAGGTTAGACTAACCAAAATATATTATTTGGCCAATATTCGCCTCTTGGATTACTTTTGAAAATAGCATTTGGGTTCCTTGATTATATACAATCTTTGCTCTGTTCATAAACTCTTTCCCAGCTGGCTACCTGGCAACCTGCCTGACCATGAGCAAGTCGAAACAAAACAATGGCTGCGGACCGGGGAATGCTTGTGATCGGCTGGCTTCAACTGCAGAGTCCCCTTTCCACTGGCCCCAGTGAAGTGTTGCATGATTTGGTTTCACATGTGTTGCGTGTCGAACCACGAGATAACTATACTGAGCCTGGATATCATACATGAAAGCAGAGCCAAACTTTGTGGTGTTGTACTGGCTCTTGGCAGATGAAACCAAAAATACTTTTCAAACAAAAGGTACTAAGGATCTGGATGAAAGGAGGAAGCCAAACACATTCAGCTTTGTTTGACTGTCTCCTTTCAGCTCAGCTCAAATAGTTATGTTACTGATCAGAAAACTCCGGCCACTGCAAATAAATTATTGAACGTCTCTGTTTCCTGGTGTAGTTTTAACCCCAGGCAAACACTGACTGAAATTAAACCTGTTTGAGGTTTGTCAAATGGAAACTGAGCATCTTTATTGTCTTCTACCGATCTGGTGTCTATTCACCTTTATTATTTAGAAGTCTCACAGGATTTGGTGATGTAACTTTTGCAATTTTCATATATTTGTATACATATTTAAAGTTTCATGCTTCCTGCTTAATTAAGTCAATTAAAAAATAATTTCTTCCACAAGATATTTGTTTAATAGCTCAGTCTGATATAAAAAGAATCAAAGGGGAGAAATTAAGGAAAGTACTGATTAAAAATGAATTTTAAAAACTATGTACGACCAGTAGTATCATTATCAGGATTAATTGGCAGTTAAATTTTAATAGCAGTTGCTTTTTTTAGCCTTTAATGAACTGTGAACAGTTGTGTCATTTGTGTTGTTACAATTAATCAGATTAAGTCTGGGGGATAGTACCATCCAACAAGATAATGAACCTAATTATTGTATTTGCATCAACTCGTTATTATAGTTCCATTTGCTTTTCTGTTCATTAGAGGCGAAAGACAGTTTGCTGCTGCGTGCTGCTGAGTGCCAGCCAACAGCCTGGTTACATTGCTTGCTTGAGAGAGGTCCAGTGAGAGAGAATATTGCTCCCCAGGGATGCGTCTTGAAATCTGTTAATGAGATGCACAGTGGAAAGTTACACACATACACTTACACATCCTCACACAGACTGTTAATATTCACATAGGGCTTATTGCATGTTAAGTAAACAGTCAAGATATGAAAATGTAATTATAAAATGTGCTTAAAGGGGCAGTAAGTGATTCTAAAGCAATACACGTTTTGTAAAAATCAGCGAATATTTCCTCACCGTCCTTGAGCTGTCGCTTTTGTGTGTGCCGCCCAGGCTCTGTAAATCTAAAACAAAAAAAATGGTGCGGACCGCACCGCACAACACTGCAAGTGCCGTTTGAGACGTGCTAGGGGGGCAGTGCTGCAACTCTGCGCTTTTGGCCTGGTGGTTCCTGCGGCGACTCCCATACCAGAGTTTGTGGGTTCGTGGCCCCGGCAACAAAGAGAGAAGCTTTCTCCAGAATCGCTTACTGCCCCTTTGAGGGTACCAGTTATTACTTTATTTCTTTCTCTCAATCCTTTATTGTTTGTTAGAACATGAGCTTCTTCATATATCTTAGTTGCATTAGTTGAACTGAGGTGAATATGCTCTATATTCATGTTCTCATGAAAAAGGGGGGCTTTCAGTTTAGTTGTTTCATTCTCGATGAGTGTAAAAATATACAATTGCACACTGTGTACTGTATGTGGTCATTCACACTTCCTTAGACCCCTCTTCACATGATTATGTGCTCTGCACTGTCCCTTCCAAAACCATTGGAACAGCAAGGCTAAATCCTCTGTTATTGTACACTGAGGACATTTAGATGTGAGATGAAAAGGTGAGACAACAGCTCAGAATTTCAGCTTTTATCTCTATCTATTTACATCCAGACGTGTTAAACAACATCCTGGAACATGTGAGGTATTGTCAGGTGTCTGTTGTTGCCCAGTTGTTGTTTTGACTGTTAAAACTTTAAATAGCACTGAAATTCTCCTCATGTTTGAGCCCTGGGTTTTACCTGTGAAGATTACATTTGTGATTAAAATAGAAACAAGAAGGCCAGAGAGCTCTCCATGGGAGAAAAGCAAGACATTTTGAAGGTGAGAAAAGAGGGAAAATCGTAGCAAAGACAACAATTTGAAGGTCCTGAAAAAGAGAGAAGAGAAAAAAGAAAGATGGAAGAAAAATGAATATAATATAGTACCATTATGTCCTACCAGGGACTCCATGCTCCATGCATTCGTGTGCAGAGATATTAAACAGCTTCAATGATTATTTCAAGCCTTTATTTGTTTTCCTGGACTCAATTTTTCCCTGACTGATCAAACTGTTTTTGTGTCATTTTAGCTGGACACCCAACTTTAGGTAGAGTTGCCACATAACTAAATTGTCTAATTCCCACTAGTGTAAGTCTGTGTGATGGTAGGTTTAGAGCTGTGGCTACAGAAGTGGAGGGATAACGGCAATGAAAGTCAATATGCTTGTCCGGAGGCTGTGTAGCAGGGGCGTGCTGATTTGAAGCATTATATTGAAGTGTTATAACTCTTGACTCGAGTAGCTGTTGAGCACAGATTTCTTCTTTTTTCTGTGAATACATTATACTTCTGGTTTGTGAGTGAATTACTGTCATAATGGTTCAGAGAAGTTTTATGAAAGCAGCCTTTAGTGGGTACAGGCATAACTACTGTGTCATCATTGTCTTTTCTTGTTATATGTAAATCAAATCCATAATGATCTTGTGGGGCTTTTAGGACCAACATTAAGCAAGTACTTTGCAGGTTCTCTTTATAATAGGTGAAGCCCAGTCTGGACAGGTATCCATAAGTGCAGATATTTTGCCTCTTACAGTTACAAAAAGACACCTTCCAAAACGGCATGGAAAGCATGTGTTACTGTTGCGACAAAGCAACACTGGTGTCAAATCAATGTTGCTTTGGGAGCGTCCTTGTTGCTGGGAAGGATCAGATGCACAGTGAGCAGCCATAATATTGTGCGTTCAAATCTGGCCAACTGTCCTCTCAAAGTTTATCACAGGAAAACACACCTACTGAGCAAAACTGAAGCCCCTTTGTCCACTTGGCAAGCTCGATACCTAACACACTACATGAACTAGTAAGCTCTTACTCGGCCTCACCCTTTGTCTGAAATTTAAGCCTGTAGTCCTTTTGTCAGCTGGACTGAGGTTTTTTACATTTGCATGCTGATTAAGACTGAGTGACTGGGACCGAGGTGTTGCAAATGTGTGTGTGCATGCCTGTGTGTGTATAGAGGATTGTAACTGTGTTGGCTGGATTGAAAGCCCCACTGAGCAATTAGTACAGCAGTGAGTGTTACTGCTAGACTTTTTTTAATCAGCAGTCTGTAGTGAGTGCAATCAAAAAATGTGTTTCTATTTAAAGTGGCAGTCGGTCATGAATTACAGCTTCTTTTTTTAAAGTTGAGTGAACTTTCCAGTGTTATCACTAGAAATGTATAAAATAGGAAATTTAAGTGGCAGATTGTGTTGTTCCAGTACAAGAGCATATTAATGGCAATGCCAAGCATACAAAATGAGATGTTATAAAGTCAATGGAGCTTAGTCATCTCCAGTGACATAGACATCAAGGTTTTCATCTCACGGTCCCACATATGAAACGATACATGTGTATATGGTGGCTGGTCGCTGCAAGTCCCCATGAGTTCTAGATTCTCATGTCCTGTCAGTGTCTTTGTTTTGTGTTTGAAAAAAAAAACTCTTTCGCATACTGTCTTGAATTACTATATATATGGTCATGTATCAATATGACCATAGAAACACTTCAGAGGGAGGAATTAACTCTGCAAATGCTTTAAGTCACTTCAAAATCATTTGCATGATGGCAAAATATGACCATTGTAGGTATAAAAAAAGAAGCGGAGGGGAGATCTACTTTTCTATTTCAATACCATCTAGATTATCATCCAGATTTTTTTTGCCACAGTTGTTAGCTTTAACTTCACTGTGAATCAACTTTATTTGAGCAGTTGCTCTAATATACAATCATCATCATTTCTATAGTATAAACAGTTTATCAAGCTATTTACGCCGGGTACTAAATAGCTTGAGTAAAGGGAGAATGATACTTGTGGGAATATCCTTAGTGAACGGCCAGTAAAGGCTGAAAGGCTGCTACAAAAAACTGTCTCTGTTACATCCATCTGGTACTTCAGTGCTTCTTTTGCTCACAAACCACCGGCAGTGTGTTCCTGTATGGCGCTCTCACTGTAGCTTGAGAGCAGCAGTGGTGATGAGTGACATGAGCAGAGTGTTTCATATTTGAAGAGTCCTATTGAGTGATAAGTCTTGGATGATTATGCTCAGCAAAGCTTTGCATGAGAGGGTGAGCTGTACACACAGGATCAATTCACTGCAGAGACTTTTTACAGGGCACATTGTGAGCCATCTTCTCCGCACACTGACGTTAACTATAAAAACATGTATTTTTGTAGGTTCTTTTTGTCTGTCTGTGGCTGCTTGCAAATTTTTTCTGCAAATTGTACAACTCTATATAGTGTATGTACACACTTTTAGTTGATGTTTTGTGGATGTCAAATCGAGCAAGGCTGCAGTCTGAAAGCTTGTGTTGTTCAATGTGTCTCTTGTCATTGCCTTGTCTTTCATCTCAGAGTGTCAGGAAAAGCTGCTTTTCAGGGGAAATTGGGTATTGGCAGACAGATCTGTAAAACATAATCAGAGCTGCCAGACTTGGAACTAGTTGGCTTGCCTACAGTATGCCAGCTCACATTCTGTATGCTGTCACAATCATATATATAGTTTGTATACCTCTCACAATAGTGAAGAAAGCGGTAAAAAGGACAATGCCACTGCCTATTTTCTACTGCAGTTGCGAGTGTAATTTTACAGCATGTGGTTTCCTCAACATTTTGTTATAGTAAATTAATATTAATGAAAAATGTGCCAATGCTCATTGAAGTGCTAGTTTGATAAGTGTAATGGTTTTATATATAATTCACTCCGTATAAAGCAGTAAGCAGTGAACTGAATATGCAGCAAAAAGGGATTTGGGGTTATTCTATCTGTTTGAAACAGTGACCATGTTTACCTGGACAACAATATTCCAATATTAACCTTATTAAAATAATAGTTTGAATACGACACTGCCATGTAAACAGCATTTTTCTGATTAACCTAACCCGAATAAGGTCATGTTCGGTATAAGCAATAATCTAATTATGAGCTGTGGATATTCTGATCTTTGTCCCAAAGGTCCTTTTGGAGTTTTCCCAGCATTTTCATTTTGTGACAATGAAATGTACAGCACTTACAAACTGCTTGACGTCATAATCGGACTAAGGTCTGTAACATGAAAATGGGAATATGAATGGACATTCTATTAGCAACACATGTTAACATCATGATCATAATAATGTCTTATTCAGAATAAAGTCATGTTAACATAGTCACTGTTCAAACAGACTCGGCTCTAGTTTCCTGGATTCACTGTATCTTTAAACAATCTGCAGCAGAGAGCTTGGCACATGGTTTAGCTTCTTTTGCTGAATCTTAGGAAGGCTAATGTTAGTTCAATGCGGTTAATGCCTTTTATTCACCAAACCTCTTGAGACTCTACCGGTGTAATAATGTACTAGAGGGAGGACAATGAATTAGTCTGATGGTCTCTGGTAAAGGTAAAAATCCTGCTTTGTCCCGGAGGGAGAAAATGCATTTTGAAGGAAAAAAAGAAATGACAGTAATTGTTTTTACATTTTATTCAACTGAGCTTTTCCTGCTCCAACCATACAGAATTCAAATCGTTCTGTTGGTGTTGGAAGACTTTCCCTCTTGTTGCTTACACAGAGGGACATTGTAGAGGCACCATTCAGAACAATTTCACTGAATATCCTGCATTTAAAGGGGCAGTAAGCAATTTTTGGAGAGAGCTTGTCTCTCTCTTTGGTGTTGTTGTGATTTTCCAGCTCTGGTCGGGCCACGGACGCGGGTCCTCAGGTATGGGACTTGCGCTGCTTTCTCATTATTGGCATCTTGTGTGTGACAGACATTTGTTGACAAATTGAGTTGATTAGAGTTCATTTCTTGAGATAATAATAATAATAAATTTAACTTGAGCTTGGTTGCCCAAGTCAGAACCCACATAATGGTGAACCATAATGAATGTTCAAAAAATTATTATTATCAACATCGTACCTTTGTTAAAATAATCTTTATCTCTAAGATATCTAAATAAATGTTTTTCCCAAAATAGGGAATCGGTTAAAAGATTTCAAACCAATTAGTTCTAACTACAGTGAAGTAAGCTGTTCCCCATTTTTCTGCCCACTGCCTAAATCACATTTCTCGACCAGATGGTTAAAAATCTGCATTGCGTGTCACCTGTTTCAACATAATGGCATGCTTCTCGAGGTGAAATGTTTTTTTCAGGACTTATGCCAATCCCTAAGGGCCAGCTTGGTCCATTGTGTTGTTGTTTTCTCATAAGAATCTTGATGTTGAGCATTATAAGCTGTGACAATAAATTGATTTGCATTAATTTGAAACAATAGTCCAGACAGATAGTAGCAGTGTAATATTCCTCAATACATGGAGGGGAGAGTTTTCTCAGAGTGAGAAAAATATTTTTGAGATTCTAGGTGCTCTAGATGCTAGAAATTCTACAATGTGAAAAGGGAAGTGGCAACCTTGACGACACCGTCTCTCGTAATAGGTCCGTATTAATTAGGGCCCGAGCTCCACTGACCTATTGTAATTGAGTGAATAATTGTTATTATAGCTGTGGAGGATGATTACATTGATATGATGCCTTGAACTGATATCTCATTGTAGGCAATTTGCTCCAACACTTGGTAAAGCTTACCCCACCCAACCAAATTAAGCACCCTCTCCCAATCTAGGCTAATTTGTACAGTGTGATTATTTTCCTTATTCACACAGTCAACCATATGAAATGTCCCGTCCTTGTCTTTCTCTGACAAACCCAGTTCGGACTGGGTCTATTAGCCTGGAGACAATATGTTCACTCCTGATGCAAATGTAATGCGAGTAGTGTGTTGTCTGTATTTGAATTAAATATTGCCTTAAAGGCGCTGCATTCTTCATCGTCATTGCCCTCCCTTCTAAGAATATTTTTAATGTCATAATTTCTCGTTACAACTGTATTTTTTTCGGTTGGTCAGTTTTTTCCAGTTAAAGAACTAATCATTGCTCTGTTGCCAGTATCCTTGGAATGTTTTTATTCATCTGACTTTAATCATTGCCTTTAGATTTTCAGCTCAGCATACGAGACACAAACATGAGGGCATTAAAAAAGCTGATGAGTTATCCTGTCACCATCAAATTAGTTTCAGGTGTTTTTTTATTTTATTTCAGTGAAACATTCAATTATTATAAGCTCTAAAAATGTAGATATTGCGTGGTCTAGATGTCTATGAATCCCTGTCGTCTTTAAAGGTTTTTATATTTCTTAGACATTTGAAAGAAGAGCCCTGTGGTCCCTGGTATTGTTTTTCCTTTATGGTAGATAATTCAGACAATGGGTTTTGATCTTACCCATTGCACTTCTTCATCCTGAGGCCTGAATAAAAGCCTAAATCAAGAATTACAAAATCCCCAAAACAGCTGATGTTACAGAGATTTATGTATTTATGCAAATGATGATAAGAACATTTAAACTGCTGCTTTTAGTTGACACAGTATTTAAATTCTTATCACATCCTACACTTCCTTAGACTGCGCTGTTTTAACTTTAGTATTTGCTTTGTTTTTATCTCATTTACCTAACTGAAACTCTAATTTGTTTTGTTTTTCTGTTCTGTCATCAGTCATATGAGGCTGGACAGGATATTTTCACCTGCCTGCATTCCATTTTCACTGTAGGCCACCATTCATGACTGTTGTTGTGTAATAAGATTGCTTGGAGACCAATGTTGTAAGCTGTCTGGCAGATCTTTTCTTCCCTTCCCTAAATACATCTTTAAGCAACAGTAATTGATATTGATGCCTGCTGCAGGAAGTGCTCCTAAATCACAGCCAGACTTGGGGGACGGCTGTGGGTTTAGCAGTTCCAAATAGTGTGAGTTATGTGTGAATAAGTACCCGCCGTCTTTAATGATGTGTTGTTGCCTTGTGCTCCTACTGGGGCGCTCTGACAGGCCTGATGGATGAAGTGGTCTTGATGTGCCGTTCTGCAATCAGCTACGTGAGGTTTCAATCTATAGCTTATTAGAAATTCTGATCACTCTGCAGCTGTGGAGGAATTTTATTTTATTTGTTGATCTTAGTTTTGTATAACTAAACACACGTTTGTTTGACAGTGAATATATACAGTAATAAGTCTCATTTATGCCTATGTTTGAATATTTTCTGTTGAATCACCTTCAACATTAGCTCTGTGGGCATTGATGCCTTTGCTCCAGGAAAGTATTGGTGTTATAAATGTCCTGAAACCCTGAGCATTGGGGTTGACAACTGGAGGATGAGGAAGTATGTTGTGGTTTTAACCAGAGGGTAATGGGTTCTACCGAAGAGTACTCTGGGATCGTCACCCCATATTTCTTGCAGTCTATAAAAGCTTTATTTTAAGGCGAATAACCCTTTCAAGGTATATTTGTATAACCAATGGGAACAACAGGGATATGTTTATTTAGCGTTCTGTGGTTGGTTGTGCTCTATTATCCATAGTTAGGTCCATGGATTACAAGATATTTATTTTTTCATATCCCATTGTCTTAAATTCCCTTGAGCTGGAATAAGCCCAAACTACAAAACTTGGCGCAATAGCTGCTGAAACACAAATTATCCAAGTCGGCCACATGGTGCGCATGCTCCGGGGGCAAGTAGTGATATATATTTGTATATGTGAGGGGCCATCTTGATTTTTGTGAAAATGGTGCTCTACTGTAATTGCTATTCATTGAAACATGAATGGATTTTGAGTTGAATTGTGATACAGAGACAAGAACCAGAATTAAACTGTACATTCACATGTGCTTTTTGCTGCAGTGTAAACTACAACTTGTGGTCATGTTATAAATTCATCTGGTAAATGTGTGCAACTTGCCCTCAGAATATTTAACATTATGGTTCAGTTAAGGCTATCTAGCGTTGGTATATTGGTAGAACTTCAAGATGAGATCCAACATCTATACATATCACAATTACTGTTTATCTATGAAAAATCAGGATGTCTAGGTAATACCCATTTTATCGCTTTCAGATTAGACTGACTAGACTAAAAAAACACATACGAATCCCTGCAGGTAATTGATCAACAGTATATTGGACAACCTTATTATGCATCTTTCATATGTGAAGTATAGATCCGATACGAAAAATAAATTGTTGTTGTTTTTCAGATTTTTCTCAGATCCACCCATCTGTATTTACAGAAACGGCACCATCAGTCATGTGAACAATAGAAATGTTCGTCTATTGTGGCTCGTGGACTTACTCAGAAACCAAAGCAGTGTTCTCACGCTAATAGGCTGAGGTTAATTAAATCACCTCATTGTCCGCCCTCAGGTGCTAATCTGCTCTTAACTCAATGGATTGTGGTAAATCAGGGGAAACGTGCCCCTTGAGCTCTGAATTACACAATCCTTCCCTAATTGTGATTTGGCTTAGCAGAGTCATTGAACTGTCCATTGGCTGCTCAGCATCAGTGAACAGAGAGGGAGAAAAAACTTGATGAGACTCATAGATGATATACAGTGTTATATGTACTGAAGCAGCAGGATCCCTGTCCTGTTTGATTCCTCTTTAGGTTTCCTGTTTGCTAGTTGCCATGCTGATATCAATACGCTCTGCTTAGAAGAAATGATAGTGTGGTGTACACCTCTGATACAGACGGTGGAGAGAAAGGTAGGAACGGAGAAGGGGGGTTGCTGCGGTAGCGCATGACATTATTTGCGTCGAAAGGATGCTCCCAGGGACACTTGGAGACGAGAGGAGGAAAAAAGTGATGTTTGTTTTCCTAAGAGGCTCTTCACTGTGTGGCAGAGAAGGCCCCGTCAGCAGGGAGGAAGGGAGGCAGAGTGTGTGGCCAACTGGTGAATGGACAAGAGATAGGAAAGATGCTAGAGGTTGATTGACAAACAGACTTACAGAGAGAGAAAGGCAGAGAAACTAACAGACACTCCTGACAGTCAGTTGAGCTGCGGGCACATGTCAGTATTCTCAGGCGAAGATGGACAGATCATTCCCGGCACCATTCCCACTGTGACGAACCCCCCAAATATCAGGGAAGAGTCAAAGAGTTGTTTGCAAATAAGATGAAAAATCTAAGCGGCATACATTTCTTAGGCTGAGATATTTAACTTAAGCTGAGATATTGGGATTTGAAACCAGATGACTACAGCTGCAACTGACCAGGCATATGGTTTGTGGCGCCGTCTTTATGAATAAATTGTGCTTCAGTCAGGATAAAAATATCAGTCCCATGAATTTCTGTTACCTAGAAATTCAATTTCTCAGAAAATGTTTGATCATGGCCCACAGCAGCAGCAGGGTCAGTGAAGTTCTTTGCTTTGCATTTAAGCTTTTATATTTTCCATTAGAATGTCAATTTTGTTCATTTCCCCACATCCCATTTCACATATTTGTCATTTGCGTGGATTTTCTTTGAGTTTCCCTTTTTTATTTTAAATTCGAACATTACTAGATTATCCTGCGTACAAAAATGGGAAATAATTTGCCATTATCCATTATTCTTAAATTTTGTTTTTCATTTTAATTGTATTTGACAAAGTTTTCAAAATGTACCAAATTATTATAAGCCCGGCTGAATTCTGGCTGAAAACCCGTTTACACTGAACTGAGCCTTTCGATGGCTAAAATCATGACGTCCGTGGAGGCATACATGCATGACTGCACACACGCACACACAAACATTTTACAGGTAGAGTGACAAGTGTTCACTGCAATTGAGTTGGCTTGTGGGTAATTGCATTATCTGTTTCAACTGAGGGGTAGGGATGCCAAAGGTGTGTGCGTGTGTGTTATAAGGTTGACGGGAACCCAAGCAGCTCCGCGAGTGTTACTGTCTCTGTCCTGCCGAGCATAATGATTACAAGGGGTAGGGATTCCAAAGGTGTGTGCTTGTGTGTGTGCATGCGTGTGCGTGTGTGTATTATAAAGTTGACGGCAACCCAAGCAGCTCGGCGAGTATTACTGTCTCTGCCCTGCCGAGCATAATGATTACAATTTCAGATGTGCGATTCGTTGCTTTCCTCACCCAGTGTCCAAACATCCATCGGAGAGGAGTCCCTTCTCTCCCACCTCCTGCCTCATGAGACAATCCCCATCATAAGGCTCCTGTCATCACTGGGGGAGGGAATGGTAGCAGAAAGAAAACATTGGCTTGTTGTTGGTGGTAAACATGTTTAATAAACTGCACATTGTGTTGTGGTTGCACAGAAATTAGGCCACATATTGGTTTATTGTAATGATGTCTCATACAGTAACAAATGGTTTTTAACGCCAGCATAGTCGGGCCCTCCCATTTTAGATGGGTGTTGTTGTTGTTTTTTCATTCTTTCCCAGACCTCCTTAGGGAATAGGGCAAAAATTAGCCCAACATGTTTCCATATTTGATTTCTTTACTGTAAAATAGGTCAGAGAAGTTTTAAAGGGAAACGATACAGTAAGTTGGATTCATACTGTGTATATATGTACTAGTGTCTTTCATCAGTATAGAATCCTTCAAGGAAAGTAGCCTAATCTGGTCCTTGTGTGATCACGATGGCACCGCTTAATGTGCCAACTGTTTTAACCCATTTTAAAATGGTGAACCTCATTGTAACGAGTGGAGTAGTGGTTGCAGTTTCCTCATGGGCCTTGTGGTGGTCAGTCGTCAGATGGGACACTTCAGACTTTGTGGAGCCCCACTGAGCTTTAGCAGCATAAGTCTTGCTCGAACACACATCCATGATCTCATTGGTCTGTTGTGTTGTTTTCACTAAATGGAAATTGTCACTCGTATGTTAGATGATCAACGATGCTCTGACAAAACTGATAAGAGTCAACCAATTTAGAGGGAGTTGGCAGCATTGGCTAAACATGATTTACTTAATTGTGGTTTCCCTGGAAAAAAGCCGCTGCAACATGGCCCTGTCAGTGGCGGCAGAGGCAGCCTAACTGCTCTACACTGTCATGTTTGATCTTTCTCATGAGAGATGGGAAAATAACATCAAATTATAATATATAATAATAATAATATAATTATGTCAAACAGTTGGTTTAGGAGTAGTCCCAGTATCCAACTGCCATAGTTTCCTTTCAATATGGTTGTGCAGGGTGCTTTTATTCCAGGGACAGTCAAGAAAAAGAAAGTAATATATTAACATATTCTATTCAGTATATTTTTCTCTCTTAAGATATTACCCAAAAAGTGCAAGAATCATGCAAAATCATGCAAAATCGATAAAAGTGAAACGATATGCAACCCTACTGAGCTGAGCTTCTTGGGAGCCTTGTAGTGGAACGGAAGGGAAGGTGCAGGAATTTGGTGAATCACTGGCTGGAATAACATCCATGGCCTCCCTCAGTGTCCATCCGTGTTCTCCACCTCTGAGATCCCTCAGGGGGGGACACACCACGTCACTTGTGATGTGAATTACACTGTTGGACACAGAGCAATACCCATTTGGACAGTGATTATTTTTCCATGAACCGTGGGAGTGCCGCACATCCCTGTCATAGTAAGGTCACCTAGGGTCTGGATCCGCTCCATCGGGAAGTGATTTCCTCTGGCAGAAGACTTGCCGGTCCGATCGGAACGATTATCTGAAAATGGGCGGCGTTTATACTGTGACGCGGAGAGAAGCGACTTTTGTAAGCAACCAGAGCTGCTTCTGGGGTACGAGCATTTGACAAAAAGTAGCCAAGATTTTCAAAGTTCTTCCACAAAAACGGCAACACTCGTTCACAGACATTGTGGAATCATCATCACAGACATCTCCTCTCTGCTCTAGTCTGTTGACATTTTCACGTACCTCAACTCTTTGCACCCACTGGTTGTAGGTCTATCCAACTGCGGCCGGAAACATTTTGCTCTGCGTCCGTTGGTAACGCCTCTTGCTAAACTGGACGAGTAGACAGCTGAGACAATGTTACTCATGCAAGTTTTATGGTGAGTGAGCTACTCGCTTAGATGCTGAAACCTCAGAAGGAGCCTTGTTTCAGCTGCGGAACTTTAAGAACTAGACAAAGTAAAAGTGTCCAAACTGTCAGTTTATCTTGATGAAATTTCACAGGCCATATGGCATGAGATATTTAAAAAACACAAGAGAACATTGCAATAAATGTAGTGTTCTTTCTTGTCCTGCAATGAATCAACAGATGTGACAAACGCTGTCCAACTAGACTTGTTATGTGTGTTCCAGCCATCGTATTAGAGAGGTTGGAGTGAAATATGTGTTCAATAATTTTGTATTGCCCTGGAAGGTCACAAAAATTCAAACAGCTTTTGATAGGATGAATGTTTCCCAGTCTCGGTGTTGATGATACATGTAGAGAGAGAAGAAATGCAAACATTTGTGTTTGATCTATTGAAACAAGTTGATGAGAAATTCAAGTAAGGCTGTCTACAGCAGCTTTTACTGAACAAAAGATAGCCACAAGCGGCAGTTACTGGCTAATGACACATTGTGTGTGTCCACGTTTCTCACAATCTTTTTGAGGCAGCTGCTTTAATGTTGCCCTTCTTTCGGCGACTGAGAGTGAGTGGAACAAAAGCAAAGCACAATGTGAAAATACACGAATCGCGATTCATCCTTGTGGTAAAATCATTGAAATGTTTGTCTGTGTGACTATAAGATTTATCTGCTCGAGTAGTTCAAGTAGAGGATTTTTTTTTATTTATATGTCAAGCCTTATGGGATTATTTTGTGGCTTAAATGGAAATTAAAATTGAAATACTTTATTTCGAACATAAAATAACCCAGAAATTATAAATTGATGTGTGTGCTTGTGTTTGTTTTTTTTGTCAGAAAGGAGTAGGAGAAGCAACATGCTTATCTTGTCCTACCCCCATTCTATACAATAATAATTTTAATAATACTGGTAATAATCAATAATCAATTGTTTCTATATCATGTTCAAGTGTAGAAAACAAAAAATGAGAAAAAATAAAATCCAAATTACCACAAACAATATCCCCATTAGGGTGTTTTAAATTCACCTTCCTCATTCCTGTATCTCGCAAAAATGGTTTCTTTGTACAGTTTTTTAAATATACATAACAGTGATGGTGTTTATCACACAAATAGGCTGTTGGTATTACTGTTGTGTCATTGTGTTTGACTACGGGTGATTGAGTGGATATACTGATGTACCATTTAATTTATTCTATAGATTTATTCAATTGGCAGATGTTCAGAAAATGAGATTAACCAGTTGCGCACTTTAACTTATAGGATCTAAAAAGATCTTATATAGTTGTCTTTGTGAAGTGATGAACTGCCCTGTCAGTACTACGGATATTTTTGCCCTCTTAACTGCGTTGATATATAGCACTTTGAGATTGCTTTAAGCAATGAAAAGTCCTCTATCAATGAAATGTATTATTATTATTATTATTATTATTATTATAAGTGTTATTATTATTATTATTATTATTATATGTTGGATCAAGATGAGTGAACTCATCAGAGTTGACATGTAGCAGCAGCGACAGGTCTAGTATTATACTGCTTCACAGCACTAATTATCTCTTGCTTCTCCGAGCTGCGTTCCCACCAGAAATGGTACACAGCCATTCAAGTCAGTGATGTCAACATGAAACCGACTCGTATAATCACAGCGGCCTGGAGTGTTAACGCATCTGTAATGCTGCTTAAATGAAAATGATTTGCTGCTGGATTAACTTTGACACTTGTAATCAATAAGGTATGTTTATTTGCGTTAGTCGGGGGAAAAAAATGTGACTCTGAATGTAATTCAAATCGAATTGTGTCTATGCAAGCACATAGACACAATCAGAAACACTCTGCAGTCATTTTGGACAAAACTTGGCTGTTGCAGGTCCATTCAGATGCAGAAAGGCTTTGACTTCAGCCGGAGGAGCAGAGTCAGTGCCAGCCAGTCAGAAGCTTACCACACTGTCCTCCCTCTGCATTCAGTTCACATGCTCTCAAGGACATTGTTGCCCTGCCACTAGTACTATGCTGTCTTTCTCTCTTTTTCTACTTTTCTGACTTGCTCTCCCCCTCTCTGCCTCTCACCGTCTCCCTCTCACTCCTTGCTTCCATTAGGTAGTGCCCTGCCAGCATCAGTCATCTGTATACTGCTGGCAGTGCAAACAAGCCACTAAGATTGTATTACATTAATTGGCGGCACTGCGATCATTAAAAGCTCATAATCCCTGAGTAAGTATTGCTTTTTAAGATGAGCGTTTGGCTGTCTTCATTCCATTGCTGCTGTGTTTTCTCTGCATACTGCAAGCATATAAAGACGTGCGTGCGTGGTGATTTTGTGGTTATGGATTACGGGGGCATCCAAAATCCCTCACCATCGCTCACTTTGGCACCTAATGGTGTAAATATGACTGTGTTAATACTGTAGCACTATGTATTTAGCATTCACTGTTATTTAGAAGAAGCACCAACGTACTGTAAATGTGTCGAATGTTATCCTGTGCCCTGACCACCGATGGAAGTGTGTGACTGCATATGTTTAGAATCTTGCTCTCTCCTCCTCCAATGAGGAGGGAATTTTCTTCCTCTTTAAATTAGACAAAATTCAGTGTTGGAGTGGAATTAAGTACATTTACTTAAGCACTCCAGTGGCTATGATTTTGAGTTATTTCTGCTTTATTGCATTTCAGAGGGAATGTACTGTACCTTTTTTACTGCTCTACATTTGTTTGACAGCTATAGTCAGAAACGTTTCAAAATTTAGCTTGAAGACAAATGATAAGAATCTAATTCAAACCCAGTGATTTCACCTTTAAACTTCTCAAATATTTTGTAATTTTAACATAACTAGTTCAAACCATCCAGTATTTGACAAAAAAAGTCTAGCAGAACATATTTTACTATCTATGACTTTAATCATCGCACGATACTCTGACAATATATCATACAGCACAACCTGCAGTTTCTATGTATTTGGACAAGATGAATGCTCAACGGGATGTGGTAGAAATCACATGAACTGGCTGACTGAAATGTACAAGCATAAAAAGACTGATGTATGAATGCCTCTGCATTTATATAAGTTTCACAGTTATAATGAGATGTTAATTAATATATTTCCATCCAGTAGTAAAGTTAAATGAATTGGAAACTTGCCTACAGGGAGTGTTTGTATTCAATCAGTATCCTTAACCCCCTTAGTTATTGTGAAATAAATAGAATTAAAGAGAAGGTTTAGTTTTATCATTCCCCAATTTTAACATTATGATACTTATCAGGATTAATAAGGACAGTATTTAAAGCTTGATATTGTTGTTCACCACTTTGGAAAACCCAGTTCTGTTTCCTGACTGACTCAGACCCATGTGTTGTAATGACTGATTTTGGATGAGGGCCTTCCAGCTGTAGTAGCCATCAGGCTGCTGTACCTTTCTTTCATGTGCTGAATGTATCTCATGTGGCAGCTGTGTTCCCTCTCATCGGTGACAAAGGGTCATCCTGTTATGATGAAAACAGCTCCGCGGCGTGAGTCTCCTGTTTCTGTCTCACCCCGGGCTCTGTAACTCTTCTAAAGACACAAACAGCTCTTTTTCCTCATGGGGACATTTTAATGGCTGCAAACCACACATCCATCTCCTCCTACATGTCGCCTTCAAATAGGCTCGGAGATGGCAAGGGGATGGGGGAGACATGAAGGGGGGAAGCTTGCTTCCTTTTGTGCACGTGCGTGCGTGCTTGTGTGTGTGTGTGTGTAACAGTGTGTGTGTGCTTATGAGGGAAAATGGGGGCAGCCTGGGTAGATTTTTCATTCCTGAGCCCTTCACCCCTGGCAGTCACAACAGAGCATTTCATCTTCCTCTTCATTCATCTTGGATACATAGAGCCACAAAGTGCAGGAAAGCATAAATAATGCACTTTATACCACTGGGCCCCTAGATGCGGTAACAATGCACAGGGGCTACACAACACATTCAGCTGATGATGCATTGGTGCTGTTTATGGCTGACCAGTAACACTTTGCTGTATCATACAAAGACACAAGCTAAAAGCCCACCAAGTGCAGTGATTGCTGTTTTTGAGGTATGCAGTGATGTAGGAAGCTTTTTATTGGAACATGAGGCTGTACTGACTGATATCAAATTTGATCACATCACTTACTGCAAGTGCTCTTATTATATTTTATATTTATTCAAATGACACTTAAAGTCAATACTATTAACATGAAATGAAAACCCCTCTGTGTCAGAATCCAGTGATGTAGGTGGGATCACTGGATGACTTTTCATGATTGAGAATCCAGTTGCCAGTTGCTCAGTTGACAGCCTTATTTTGCAGTTTTGGCGATCGACTCAGATAACAATGATACAGACAGACAAAGACAAGTCAGTAAATATGGCATGATAATGGTAGTGGGCAACATATATATTCCATGATTTATTTAAATTATCATCGTATACCACTTAGAGACAGAATGCACAATTATGTATATGTACAGTTTAGTGTTTGTTTGGACGACCAGCTGTCCTTCACTGCCAACAGCGCAGTGACGACCTAAAAAATGGAGTACTGGAAGCCGCTTTGGGTATTTCATGAATGCTTATGTACTGGCATGATCCTTGCACTTTTTGGTGTTCATAGTTACATGCACTTTTTGTAAGTCACTTTGGTCTGCTGAATGAGTGTAATGTAAGAAAACGTTCGTTTGAAAGTTTCCTTATGTTTTGCGAGAAGTTTTAGCGTCTGCCCGTCATGTAAACCTGGCCATATGTTCATACTGTACACTGTGATCAACTTTAAATCAGGAATGTGTTAATTTCCTGCACAGCTTGTCTGTGGATAAAGTACCACAGCTCACCAATAACTGTCTGGTTCTGCTGTTTATATCATTTCTCTGATAGTCTGTCGAGCTGAATATAATGAGACGTTTAGGCTTTCATTTCTTTACAACAGCTGAGATGTAAAATGTAGAACGTACAGTGTACATAATCTCAGCGCTGACACCCTTACTTACAGCCATGTTGTCTCAGCATCTCTTAACCGGCTGTCTGTGAACAGTGCGTGGTATTAAATCTACATCCTTGTTCATGCCTTCTTGCTGGTCCTTGTGTTTGTGTATTTGTCAAATTTAGCGAGTGAGCACTTGCCCGCTGGCTTGCAGACATTGTTCTGTGATGGCAGGTGTTTGTGTTTACCTTGCCAGACGGCTCTCTGCTGTAGGCTGATGGGACCTGACTTTCTGGATTTGCAGCAGGGCCTTCCATTTGTCTTCATCGACGCCGGGCTCAGATAATGAGAAGGGATTGCTGCACCAGGAGTGATTAGTTGAATTAAAGGGGCAATATCGCTTAATTAGAGGATTCACATCTGGTAATCTTATGGCCTTGGACAGTCCAGTGTTTGTTTGAACACAGGTTACCATATAAAGCTAGGAACTCCAAATCCAGACATTTGATGTGTTTTACTAACAAAGTTCACATGATTGATATCGTCTGTGATAAACCAAGCCCACTGATTCCCAGAGAGCTGTATGTGTTACAAACATGACAGTCTGTGCCACTATTTTCATTGTATGTTTCTCCCCACCTATGGAAATATGAACCTGACATTGTGGGATTATCATAAACTGATAATCAGAAATGACTGTTCAATACTGGAACCGAATTATTTTGGGATGTCTTGTATGTCCCATGTGTGGGAGTTGTCTTCTATGTATTCTAATTAGTTCTCTGTGGAGTGGTTCATTAGTGTCTAATCTACTGCTCAACAAAGCTGGTAAACAGGCAGAGAAACAGGTGTCGAATAGTCCAAGGGAAACAGAATGACAACAAGATTAAAGATTACATTTGTAGGCGCTTTTAGTGAAAACTGTCAAAAAAGTAAAAATGGCATTGTTGATTAAATACAATCCGAGGCCATAAGTGTGTTAGACTGAAGCCATAAAGCAGAGCCCCAATTTAATAAAAATGTACTGCTTGAAACTGACAACCGAATAAAACCTCATAGCCCCCTCGCACACTGTGACCATGTTATCATAGATTTTCTACCTCTACATTCACGTTGGTTGGTTGTTTCAAACCAAGTCATCCAACCAAGATGATGTTTTCTTATCTTAAATGTTTTTACAGACTGTTGGACATTAAATCAGTGAAACTGAAGTCTTTTCCCTTAACAGAAGCAAATTGTGCTGATGTTTCTATACATCAGGGGCACATTTGGCAACTTCAGAAGTGTACTGTAAGTGGACAAGGGCTACAAATATAAATATTTATTGATCTATCTTTTGATATTTCTTTGGTGAATTGGTTAACTGTTTGTGCTATTTTCAAATGTCAGAATAAAATGAAAAATGCCTACAGTGAAAAAGGTGATTGCTGCAAAAAACCTAATGTTCAGTTTGCAAACAGATAATCAAAACAGCAAATCCTCACTTCTTAGAAGATGCAATAATAATATCATAATTTTACTTAAAGCAGTCAATCGCTTATCAAACCTTTTGTCAATTCTCTGTTGAATGACTGTTAAATGATAAATCACCTAGTCGTTTTAACACTAAAGACAACCATTAAAGTTACTCCATCTAATCAACCCTCCCTAACCTCCCAGCCCCAAAGCAATAAAAACTGTTGAGGGGAGCTTCTGCTGCGATGTTACCGTGTGATGTTGGCGTTTACAAATGAAGTTCACTTTGGCTGTTGGTAAATTTATGTAGCACCTCCCTTTGTTTATCTTTGTACATATCTTTGCTGTACTATGATATGTATGCATTTGCTCTCATGCTTGAGAGCCTCTTCGGCATTCTAAGCGCCATCGTCCCGCCGTTAAGGTCAAGACCCGCAGACAACGTGGAGACTTGAAGAAAAATACCTTGCTGCTAAAAGTGTGCATTCGTTCTGCTGCTTTATCCCTCTGAGAGCTGCTGCCAACGTGAATCCTCCCCATTAAAAATGTCCTCCTTTGTGTTTGTTTCTGCCAGCCCTGGCGGGTGAACCCTCCACTGTTCAGGTTCAAGTGATTTTACAGGCCTGGCTGCAAGTAAATTGCGCTCCGTTCCAAGACAAACACAAGTAATGAGCTAGATCCTGCTGAAAGTAGAGACCTGGTCTGTGTCGCCGTTCCCACCCACTTCCCTATGCGAGTGCTTTCTGTGGCTGCCATAGTGTTTGAATGGGTCCAGCCGATGGGGGATTCTCCAGTTAATCCACCCTTAAGACATCAATGGGTCCATCCCAGGGCAGAGGGGAAATTATTATAGATGGAAATGGCTGCTAGCTGCACCTCCCTCCTATCAATCCGACTCTCTTTCCTCTCTGGTTCAGTTTTTTCATCTCATCTGACCTCAGCAAAATCAGTGATGCATTGTTGAAGCTGCACATTCATTGATTGATTTCTCCCTCTGTTTTCAATCCGTCTGTCAGCCAAGCTTAGTGTTCCTGCTCCCCGGTCCATATACTTGTTCAATTTCCACTCTTTGCCAGCTTATAAGGCCATTTTCTCTATGTGCCGCAAATTCACTTGTAGCAATATCGTATTATTATATTCAAAGACTTTGAAAGACTGAACAGCCTTCAACTTGTCTCACTGATAAGGGTGTAACGATACACATATTTGTATTGAACCGTTCGGTATTGGGCTTTCGGTTCGGCAGACGTTACAAACCGAACTATTAGTTGCAATCCTGAATACAGCTTAAAATGAAAACTGATTAAACAGGGAAAATGAAATAACAGTGACAACCTTTTCAATTATTCCTGCTTTATTAAATAATACCATATATAAGGTGTTCAATGCAAATAAGTGAATGGTCCAGTAGTGTATAAGAAACTGAACATGATACACAGCGGTGTTTCCAGTTACTTCTGCCCACAGCATCACATTGGATGCTGTTCTCCTTCTCCAGCTCTCCCACATCCCTCTTCATTAGCAAAATATTTTTACTACCGACTACCTCTTGCTGCTTCAGCGGCCACAGGAAATATGCAAAACAAATTGATTGGAAAACCTGAATCTCACTGGTCACTGTCATTGTGTTTGTCCAAAGTTTCTAGCCGCTGTGTTTTCACCTTACACCTCTGGTCCAGTCTGTCTCTGAGTCTCCTCAGAACATAGCCTTTTGAACTGTTGAAAAGATTTTCAATATTCCTATGGAATGAGGGAGAAAACATTTTAACATCAGTTAAAAAAATGAACACTAATGTCACCCGTGCAAAAGCAGTCGATGTTGACTAGCAGCTATGCCAGCTGTCTTCTCTGCAGCCGACGACAATCCTTCATCCCACACACAGTCGTGTTCAGATAGAAGAGCGTGCACGTAGAGGAGCGGCTGTTCAGACAGTCTATTGTCAATGTGTTTGTGTGAGAAAGAGAGAATGAGAGGGAGATGAGGGCTGAGCTAATCAATGTACCGTGTGCAATGCAATAACATTTAACCTATTCGAAAAAGTAAAGAAAAGAAAATCAATGCGTGGCTGTCAATTTAGATATTGTGGTGGTAGCCACAAATAAATCAATTTAAGGGAAACACTAGAGGGCCTTTTGGGCTGACGTAACCGTGTCATCATTGTTGTGAGTCATGAACGTTTTTGTTTTTAAAAGTGCTTGGGCTGAGTTTCGTTATACTTTGTGCTACTCAATACGTTTTACAGTTTGGACACATCTATTTTTAGTCCCAGATGGCAGTGAAACGCATGGCGCTCGGGAGCCCCTGACAGTACCACTTGAAGTGCAAACCTTGTGTAGTTTCAGTATTAATGGTTGTTGTTTCAATCACTTAAAGTGGTGTTCTGCCCCTGCAGCAGTTGTTTGGATTTATCTCTGACGAGTGTATTCTGAGCTGTCCTCACCAAAGTAGGACCTTATTTACTGTCAATGTCTGTGAACAGAATCCTCTTGCCTGGGTCTTTGGTGTCTTCCAAAAATGCAAACACATGCTGGCTGGATGAACAGCACACTCTGGATTTGCCATAGGTTTAATGTGTTCATGTGTTTTTCAGCCAAAATCATTAAAAATAAAATGTTATTGTCGCTTGGAGGTATATGTTTCTACTGCATTATTTATGATAAATATTTAAATTTTAGACCAAAATACATTCAGCAGTGTGCTCTTAAAGTATCAGTTGAGGCTTGCAATTGGCATACGCATTGGCTTTTATTTCATTGTGAATAGCACACAGTGAACTGAATTTTCAGTCATGGAATGAGGTTTACATTACTAAGGAAGACATTCAAATTTATAACTTTAAAAAATGTAAATTAAGTCAAGCCATTTTCTTTTATAAGCAATGCCTGAGTCGACCATTTCCACCATAGATTCAGATTGCCTACTTAAGAACAACAGATTCATGGGGAAATGATGCAGGATGTAACCCATCTTGATTTAATTGATCAGCCTCGCAGTATTGTTCACTCTCCCACTGTTGTTTCACAGCAGTTTCAAGTTATGGTTTATATAAACATTTTGACAGCCACTACTTTATATATATAAAAAAAATAAAGCTTTAGTTCTGCAGCAGCCACTGGAAACACAGCTAATTTTTCACTGCGTTTAAAAAAAAAAAAAAAAAAATATGGTTGTTTATTTAAAAAACTGCGTCTACATAACAAAAAAGTCATTGTAATTGCATTTTTCATAATAGATACATAGATACATTTTAAATACTTGTAAGAGGATAAGATGGAGCAGGCACAGTGAGCTATGAGATGAGAAGCTGCAGGCGTCAGGCAAAGTGACCGACTGTGCACTGCTATTGTGTGGAAAATGACTCGCACCATGTGCAGCATGAGATCAGATCACGGTTGCAGGTATTATTGACCCACTACTCAATTGAAAGAACATGAATTTGTTTGTCTGCAATGCAAAAGGATTCATCAGTTGGTCTTTTTAACATTTTCTGACAAATCAGTGTTTTTTATAGTATTACATCACATTAAGACTGATGCTGCTGAATCAACCATGATTACAATTTCAAGATGCTTAATTATTCTGTCATCATTAAATGACAAAAACAACTGAAAATTTGGTCATTCTAATGTAATATTTTTTTCCCCATTTTGCCTGTAAATGCTGGGGCCAGTGACCCACTGAAGCAAGAAATACACACCGAAATATTGTCAATCTTCTTTATGAATTGTAAAGACTCATTAAAGAAAGTGTGATGTGGAAAAAGTAACCTGTGTAAGTGCCATTTTCTAAGATTCTAAATGTAATTAGAGGGCGGTTCTGACTCAGGAGGTAGACTTTGTCCTTCAACCCGAGGCTTACGCCAGTCCACATGTTGATGTGTCCTTGGGCAAGACACACTTAATCCTAAATTGGCTCTGGCGACTCTTCTGGAAGTGTATAAATGTGTATGAATGATAGAAAAAAAGGGTGGTGAATAGCAGCACTGAATGTGAATGTGTGTGAATGTGACTTTCCTGTAAAGCGCTTTGAGTGGTCTATATGACTAGATAAGCGTTATATAAATACAGGCCATTTACTTAGATGCAGAAGATAAAATGCATTTAGGGTGAACATATTTGACCAGGGTTTGCTCTCAAAACAAACCTAGCTTTTGCCAGTAAAACAAACTGTACGTTGCACAGGGGAATCAAAAACTAAATCTGAAAATAGGTGATCAAATATGAGAACAAGCTGCTCGTGTTCCCTGTGTGTTCATTGACCACTAATCCCCATATTTCATCTTATTTGAGTTTGGACCAGCGATGAATTTCTATTGTTGTGGTCTTGACTGTCTACATCCTCCTTCTCCGGGGACTCGGCAGTCTTAAAGGACAGTCGATTTGTTTGTTCTCTGACTACACTGCAGTGTAAGTAGTCCTATGTCCTTGACCAGCTATCGCGAGCTATGTTTCTATCTAAATGTTAAGCGAATTTTAAAGCGTGCGTGTGTGTCTCTCTTTGACTGTTGGTCCAGGCCTCTGTGGTGCCTTGGAGGAACTCGCTGTGTGTGTGGGCAGACTAGACTTGTTATGGAGTTATTTTACCATCTTTATTCAAGAGCGTGGTCTTTCAGTTTGTGCGCATTACTTAGTGATTTCACATTCAGATTTGTTATTCTTTCCTACAAAATCTGCCCTCGCACTCAAATAGCTCCTTCTTGTGCTCAAATTGTTTCTTCTTGCATTCACAAGTTTTTTCTTGTAACCCGGTTCAGCCGCTCCCCCCCTCCCCCCGGTAAAGAAAGTGACATCGCCTTCTTGACTTTTACGGCAGTCCGTGAGCGAATGGCTGGTGTTATGGCCCAACAGTTTTTCGATTTAACTGGTTCTCGTACCTAACAGCTGCAGATGTTATCCACTTCAGTCAACAGATTAGTCACTCATTCACAAACATATTAGTGGCAATTTGCACGTCGCCCTGGGTCACATCTCATATCTACTGCGGCGAATATGATTGTATAAGTAAGCACTAATTTTCAGCCACCTACGTAGGAGTGGGAGCTCAAGTGCATATTTTATCCAGCTGTCATTTTATTTCAGAACGAATATGAAAACTCCAGCTTATATAGAGTTGTGATACTATATGCTATGTAAAGCCTCAAATGGCCTTGAGAGAAAAAACGCCCATACGGGACGCTTTAAGAAGTAAGCGAACACACCTGCAAATTCACAGCGATCTTTACATTGGTCAACACTACACCTGGAATCCTACTGGTTGAGGATTTTTGATGGGGTTGTCAGACAAAAAATCCAAGCGCACAAGCAGACAAATCGAGTACGCACGGAAGAAGTGCGAGGAGAAGAGTTGAAACAGAGCAGGAAATCTGTGCAAGCAACAACATAATTTAAGTGCGAGCAACAATATATTTGCGCACAAGCATACAGTTTGAGCAGAATCAGAATAAATGTGAATGCAAGAAGAAACAATTTGAGTGCAAGGGCAGATTTTCAAGGAAATAATGACAAATCTGAACGTGAAATCACTAAGTAATGCGCTCAAACCGAAAGACTACGCTCTTGAATAAAGATGGTAAAATAACTCCATAACTTGTGGACTTGTTTTTATACCCTGTCGGGACTAAAACCTGAACAGACACTGACCTATGCGTTAACATATACAATAAGGTTTAGATAAGACGTGAATGGTAAGGTAAGGTGTAAGGGAATGCATTATGTCAATAAGTGTCATTCATGTGTGTGTGTGTGAGTGTGAGCGTGTGTGTGTGCGTGTGTGTGTGTGCGTGTGCGTGTGTTTCCATCTACTAGAGTGCATCCTGTTATGCCTGACATGCAGGGACAATGTTCCATTTTCCTTTTCCACCATGAAACACTTTGAGCGACTTCCCTTTCAAGTACTTTGTGTTCCAGTAACGCGCCTCATCCCATTTGTCTCCTTTCCAGTGTTTTCTGCCTTCACAGTCCCTTCACTCACTTTGATCTGCACATGACAGCCTTGTACTGAGTGGGTGTGCTGCTTGAAAGGCTCCATCATTCATCTGTCTGCTATACTATGGCAACAAACATCTGGCTTTGTACAAAACTGTTACTGTAAATTCTCCACTCTGCTTACGAATGCATTTTGTGTTCTGTCATTGTAGTGATGTTGTGAAATACTCACTGTCAAGTTTCTAGTTTTCTCTCGTTTGAATTACCACGCAGATGATTTTCAGTGGATGGAGAATTTAGTTTGCATTCTTGCAGCCATCTCGATGTCTGTACAGCACAAGGTGATTCATACATCTCATGACAGTGACACTGTTTCCTTGGGTTTTGAACAGACTGTTGATCTGATGCAGTCACAGCGGTTCGGTGAGGCTGATTGTGAATGTAAGATTTCATGGAAATCTTTTTTATGGTTGTTCTTCCTATGTGCTGGCAACAGTTGTAACTGGAGGAATTTTTTTCCTCGGTTGTCCTTCTGTCCCACCCTCATGATCTTCTTCAGGGAAACCCTACAAATTTGGCCGAAAATTTTGCCCAGACTCGAGGCTGAACGATTCGATCTTGGTGGTCAAAGGTCAAGGTTGATGTGATTTCCCTAAACTTGTTTTTGTCAGAACTCAATACCGTGTTGCCCTAGATTAAAGTCTTAACGGTTCTTGTTTCCTTTTTAGTAAAAAAAATTAACAAAATGAGAATAGAATGGAATGGACAAATGCTGCTTGTGTCGCACAGTGAGACCTGGCCACGCCCCCTGCACTGCACATGCTCCGAATTAGGATTGGGAATCCTAATTTCTTCAAGACCGTCAGCAGCATCGGTAACGTGTGAGGTTTTTGATACTACGGCCTTTCATAATTTAGCCCCCGTGTCCGTTTAATAACGGATTTCTGAGCCCAATCTCCTCCTGTAGAAAAAATGTAAATAGTAATCCAGTAGCGACGCACCGTGATACTAAATCTAGTTTCTAATCTTGGTCTTGATACTAAAGCTTGAGTCTATTCGGGGTTTTTGCTTCGTTGCTTAAAACTTAATATTCAGATGAGTAGTTGACTTATCTACAGTTGAGTAGTTGTTTGAGAGGTGTAGCCATGACAAAATTTGGGCTCTATTTAAACAAATCTAAGGGCATGGTCTAAAGCACATGGTGCAACTGCATACATTTAGGGCATGTCCAAATCCACTTTGCTTGTCTAAGAGCAAAAATGAAAATAAAAAAAGGTTGCTGCACCAGGTGCATGATTCAAAAGGATTGTAGTTAGTCTCTTAATTAATCATGGATGTGTTTCAGGCATAAAATGCAAAAAAAAAAAAAACAGACAAAAAAACCCCAGTGCCATCTCACCTTCTCTTTTAAAAACCAGGTGCACCAGCACCTCGGCACATTACTATTATAATGATGGATTTGTCAACACTTCTCCGCAGAGGAAATGGAGCTGCTGTTGTGCAAAGTAAAAGCATGCAAACAGACCATCTGTGTGTGTAACAAGCAAAGTGCAGGCATGTTGTGTTCTCACCTATACAGGCATGTATTCCTTTTAAAGAGGCAGTAGGTGATTCTAAAGCAATAACCGTTTTGTAAAAATTTGCGAATATTTCCTCACGGTCTGCTAGCTGTCGGTTCTGTGTGTGCGGCGGAAAATATTCCAGAATTTTTGATTTTTGGGCACAACTGTGTCATTTTGAAACTACTAAAGACACTTGCTATCAATCATTTTTGCTGACTGTTTTGTTGATTGACTGACAGAAAATATGACATGGCAGTTTGCCATGTCATATTTTCACCAGTCACCACCAGCATAGAAAAAAGAGAGAGCATGTGCCTTGCAGCTGTGGTGACCCATACCTACAGTGCACATTCATCTGTTACTGATCACTGGAAGCACTGTGCACTTGCAATAGTTATATATATATATATATATATATATATATATATATATATATATATATATATATATATATATATATATATATATATATATATATATATATATATATATATATATATATATATATATATATAGTCTAATAGTGATTGCAATAGTTCAGTAACAATCACCTGCTTCTCTTCATCTTCCACTCACACATCCTCTTTGGCCTGTCTTTCAGCAGTCACTTATCTCCCACCTTAGATAAGAAAGATTCATCAATCCCTAATGGGGGAACTCATTTGCCAACAAACGGAACCAAACAGACAACAAACAATACAGACCTTGCATTCTCAATACAAAACAAATTCACCCACACACAAATAAAAACACAATAAAATGTTTCCTTGACAGTTTCCTTCTGTCACGGTATCGTTTCCTCTCACGCACACTCAGACTTACTCAGCACACAACTATCTGTGACTTCTTTGTGCAACGGGCGTCTGACAGGTGACAGTAGGCACAGATTTCACCACGACAGGGTGTCACCGCTGCAGAGGGGCCGTCTCTTTTGGCTGATCTATGGGGGATGTCAGTATCCTGACAAGCCATTAGTTATGCTCAGATACAAAATACTGACATCATCGGTCGCATTGCAATTGCTTTGATAATTTGATAACCCCTAACTGTAGTGGAGGCGAGTTTATCCCAAGGCTGACACATTGTAGCTCACCGACGGTGAAAGCTGTCATCTCTGCTTAGCAGTCACCTCAGGGACGCTTGACAGATAGGTGGAGGGGCAGAACGGGCTGTCATCGGGGTCATGGAGCCCGGCTGTACTGTGGTCGCACGGCCTCTCCCCCCAGGGGACATCCCCACCACAGAGAGATAGTGCTGCAGGGCAGTCTCAAATGTGCAAACGCCACAGAGTGACAGCTCCTTAAAATGTCCCCCATCCCACTTCCCTGCAGACGCAGTGGAATAACCCACAGGATATTGGTTGTTAAATTTTTTTAAAAACATTTCCAGCAGTTTCTTGCCAGCTGTAAAAGCTATCCTGTGAGGGCACTCCCATGACCATTAGTGCTTTGAGCTAAATCAAGCACCCAGACATGGTCGAGCCAGAGGGAGCACACAGCACTTTGAGTGGTTTGTGAGCACTTGTCTCCCCCCCACAATAATTCTCTGTGGTCTACTCAAGATAAAGATTAAGCCAATCTGAGACCACTGAAGATAAAAGCATTATGCATTTTTCTTTAATTTCCACAGTTTGCCCCCGCCATTCACTGAGTGGATGTTTAATTTTTCCTTTGAGAATGTTTTCTACTGCCCGATGATGTTGCACTGAAACATTTGAAAATGACAGTACAGTTAGAGGATGTGATTTTCTCTACAGCATCACCATGTGCGTATGAGAAGTTGCCACTAAGGCAATAACCAATAATCTCTCTGTCCAGGTCTGTGGGAGCTGAAGTGCATATTTTATCCAGCTGTCATTTTATTTCAGAACGAATATGAAAACTCCAGCTTATATAGAGTTGTGATACTATATGCTATGTTAAGCCTCAAATGGCCTTGAGAGAAAAAATGAAAGAATTCCGCTAAGCCTATCATAACCGAGCCGTCTGTCTTCAGTTGATAATATTAACACAGATGCTTCAACTGTTGCTCAGTGTAACTGAGTTTTTTGATTGAATGAATGCTAAGCAGTATGGAATTGATTTAGTTCTTAGTTGTGGCATATCTTTTCAGCTAAGAAAGACGTGACATGTCAATCCATAAGCAGATGTTCAACATGATAAATCTTATGCTATGGTGGTTACATTCTGTTGGATTGTGATGATGAATGAAAACATTCTAAGCCTGAACGCGGTCCTCAGGGCCTGGAACACAGTGACTGGCTGAGAAAACATAATTATACAGACTTTTGACTAATTTTCACATCTGCTAACCTTAGCAGTGCTTAAGTGAGAGTGAGAAGGCAAATTTAGCTTCAAGGCAGACCTGACAGCAGCTTTATTTAAGCTTTAAAGGCACAATGTGTGTTTTAAATGTGAGCTAGACAACTAAAGGATTGTATTTTTTGCACTGCATAAATCCTGTAATATTTAAATTAAAATTACATCATATTCAGGATTTGTCTTACCAGCAGGATTTGTGTGCAATTGACTTAACCATATGCTTTCTGGTCGGTACCTAGCTACTAAGCCACTTCTTAATAATAAAAGCCTCCATGACTTCCAACATGCTTGGTATCATATGGAGGGCAAGCTGCTCACCTTGCTTTTAGGGGTAGTGTTGCCCCAAGCAGTCTTTCCTAAATCAGCAAAAACAGTGAGCAAACAGACTAACTGAACCCCATCCCTACTCCCATCACCTCCTTTATGAGTATTATTTATTTTGCCACATTCACTTCATGATGTTAAAACCATAGGAAAAGTGTTCAGGACAGCTCCTGTTCTTTAATTTTGAATTAACATAGATATCAGGAAATTCTGACAGAGATGATATCTCTCACTTACAATTAGGGATGTCCCAATCCAATAAAAAACGATCTGTATCGAGCCGATCAAGGCCTTTTTTAACTGATCGGGATCGGCTTTATTGAGCACAAACCTGGGCCCAATCCCCAAGCGGGTCTGGCTGCAGACACTGCAGCTGTGGAGCTTCGCTCTAAACCTGAAACACGTGTCTGTCACATTAATCCCCACAGTTGAGTCTGGTCTTCACATCGTATTTATTCAACAGTTAGCAGTTGCAATTAGCCATGGTACACATGTAATATATATATACACTCTACTGTCGCACATCTGACATTGCACCTGTGACCCAACTAGTGAGGTGAGTTCAAGTACATCCGTACATCTCACTACAGTGACAACAGCCAAATTAAATTTTCAGGAGACAAAATGTATCGATGTCAGAGCAATGTCTAATTGCCTTACCTTTTCTTTCCCCTATGTATTGTCCGCCTTTGTCTGCCCTGCATCCCACAAATGTTTATGTACTCTGATTCTTGCACTTTTGGGTAATCTTCATGGCTGAATGCCCTTTTTTTTAAGTCGCTTTGGACAAAGGCGTCTGCTAAATTAATGTAATGTAATATTTTTCATTTACACATTTATTTTTATGGCCAACATTATCCAACTATGTGGTTAGATTCATCTAACGTATAAACTTGTGTTTTCTGTTTGCTGCGGTTTCCTAACTGCTTCCTTCTCCTCCTCTGACACCAGCGCTCCAGCTGCCTTCCTCTGATTTCAGGCTGTTACAATACAGACCGACCGTGATGTATGTGAAACTGTAACCAAAGCCGTTCACGCAGGGCAGGTAGATGCAGGTGCGAGGAGATGAGATTTTGGTGGGCAACACAAACTAAACATATGGCCATTTCTATTTTAATAGTTTATTTCTCTGTATTGTATATGCATCTGGATGGTCAACACTGGCGACTGGCAGAAAAAAGCAGGTCGCAACATCAAAAAGTTAGTCGCATCGGCGTCCTAAGAGTAGCATTTCCTCCATAACGAACAATACTTCTGTGATTACAGTACACAGCTGCAGTTTGCTGTCAGGTCTGTTCAAAGTCAAGACCAGGACGGTGAGTAATGTGTTTCAGCAGAAATAGATGAGGTAGAACTTGTCTTGTTGTATCTTTTGACAGATGCACACCAAGGCTGGGAAAACCTTAGGTGACCTGCCTTTGATATACAGTATAGCTCACCTATCCTGATCACGACATGATCTAAAAGCTCTCCCAGAGAAATTAATTTATGTTCTCAGTTGTAATCGTTTATAATATAGACAGCCAGTTGAATTAAGTGCATTATTAAACTTAACAGATGTATTTGCATTTAAAGTTTACTGATTAAAAGACTAAATGCATGAAGCCTTAAATGATCAACCTCAATTTGCTTTCCATGTCCTCTTAATAATCCCCTTTGCCACCTAGGGAAGTAACATTTATTTGGATTAATTTGGAGGGAGTAGTGTAAGTGGCAAATACCAAGCAGTTCACCATTGTAATTTCCAAGCGTAGTGTATCCCTCTTGTAAGCCTGCGAACAGCTGCTGTGCAGTGATCCTGTTGAACTATTTTCAAACACCTTATGGTAATCGATTAAACTTTATTCAAACAATTAAATTCTGGTAATTGCATGATTAAATATTGCAGGCCAGTGTGTATGTGGGGGCGGGGGTGCAATTGTGTTCCAGATTTTTAGATTCAGATCCTTCCACACCCCTCTTGTTTCGGTTCACGTCTCTGGCGCATAAAGGGATGAACAACCTATACCACTAAAATATATATTTCTTTAATAATTTGAATGTGGGTTTACTGTTGGCTGTGTTTGCACAGTCCATTAGTATTATGAGGGAAACAAATTAACAGAAACATGCGAGAAAAACCCAAATACTCAATATCAAACCTGAAACAACAAAATGTGCCGTGGAAACATTTGACTAAGGCAAACAAAGAGAGATGATCTCTTTTGAGGCATTAGGGGTTTTCGGTATTTAATGATCATATGGGGCTTGAATTGACCTCGACCCAAGGGAGAGACGGAGATGCTATGGTGTGCCTAGTTTATTGCTATTAAGGCCTCGCCAAGTATTCTCCATGCATTGCTTACAGTAAATGCAACAATGGGTTGAAAATAAGGAATTGCGATTTTTCAAACAGATATTGGAATTTGCGGTTAGAATTACGTGCACGCACGCACTCACGCACGCACACACACACACACACACACTGAAAGAGAGCAAGATGTGTTGAAGAGAAAAAAGGGAGAGAGCGGTGAATGAATACACAGTGACGGTGTAGAGAATTTAGCTCTATCTCTGTTAACAGTCTGTCTCTTTAGAGAGGGAATAGTCGTGGTGATTATTACCTCACGTGAGCCATTGTCAAAGGGAGTAACATTTCGATTTGAAAACGATTAATCGTTCAGCCCTAATGCACAAACACATTGTACTCCATTGAATTGACTTAATGTTAACTAAGATGAGGTAAGCTGCGCTTATGCAATGCAGTTTCCTAATGGAAAGACCCATACATATGTAGCTCCATTTTCAGCCTGGGAGGAAGTAAGATATTTGTTGAAATTAAATTTGCACATCAGGTAATTTCCACATGGCATAAAGTATACAGCACGGTATTTGTATTTTGGAAACTTACATTCTGAAAGTATCACTTATTCTTGCTTGATTAGCTGGTAAATAATGTTCATGCTTTCAGTAAGAACTGAGTTCTCTTTAAAAAAAAAAAAGACAAAGGCGGGTGAAACGCTCTACACCCAACTACAGCAAGCAAATGGAAATGTCTGAGCTGCTGTGAAATGAAAATATTGAAATGAAAAAAAAGGATTAATCTTCATTTGGTTTGATATTTTGCAGCCCTTCATTGCCTCTACTCTGCTAACTCTTTTGACATTATTATTCATAATTGTTGCTGCATGTTTTTTTTGTTTGTTTTTTGTGACCTGAGGTACTGTAAGTACCTTTTTAAAAGCTGCGCTGCACTTTGAGACACTAGATTTCATCTGAGGAAAGATTCGTATTCACAGCAGGTTGGAGCAACAAGTTCTCAGATACATAACGTCGGACTTTATGAGCATCAAAGAAATGTGATGATCGTCTTTCTGTACCCAGTTGCTAAGCAACCTGCACTGTTCTGTCTGAAGCCACAGTGTCCCGAAAGAAACATCACGTCATTGGTCTGGAGAGTAGAGGAATGAAAGCAGGGAATGCAGAGCCTTAGGATTAAACCACTGTCATTTTTTCAGCATGTTGACAGTCTATGTTCCCACGTGCACATCAATAGCAACTCTTTGTGGATTCAAGCATATGTTTCAATACAACCAAAGGTTTGATCATATGAAGAGTTAATCGTCTGAGTGTGGAGACATGAGAAGGCTCCAGAGTGCAAAAATATATGCAGTGCGATTTAAAAATTATCGTATCGTTTAGCTCTGACGTCAACAGGAGTTTTGGCTTACTCCTGTCACTAAACACACAACACCATGTACTTTATGTTAGTTATTTGTTCAAAGTAGTGCTGTTCAGAGTTTAACAATATACTGTGTACCATACGAGAAACAAAAAAAATTGTCCATTCTTCTCCACACTGCTCAGAAACGATAATTACATTTAACACGGCTTATTGTATAGCCAAAGAAGAGCTACCATTTCCATAATTACCAATGTATATGGGAACTGTCAAGAAAAGGTATAATAGGTGTATTATTGCGGTAAGGCTCAATGAAAAATTTGGGGGGCACCTAAATTATGTGCTGTTGCACCTTCGTTAAAAAGTTAGGCGGCCTGCATGTAGTTGAGGTGGGTGTCTATTGTGTAAGCCTGCTGGACTATTCTTACAACCCTTTCTTGGCTGGAGAGCACATGAAGGGGGCCTCTTTTGTTCATATGCCATTTACTGAACACCAGTGCAGTATGGGTATTAAAAAAGCAGGAAATTAAACCAACTGCTACGAGTTTCTCTATGTGAATGCCACTGCTTTAGTGCTCACTAGCAGTCTGGTCCTGGCAGCGAGCAGGAGAGAAGCTCATTGGGGACGGTTAGACTTCAGCATCACCCACTATTCACTCCCTTCCTGAGTCAATTTTCTGCAGTGAATCCTAGAGGTGGAGGGAAAAGGGAGAAATAAGAGGGAGTGAGAGCTGTTGCTACAAAGCCGCAGCCTGAATCAAGCATTTCTTTTTCCCAAATCCCAGGAGAGAACCGTTTCTACTTCTGCTGTGGTTATTCTGGCTCCAATGCACACAATAACACAGAAAACAAAGTTGTTGTTTTTTTAAAGAGCAATGGACAGCAAATTGGTTTTGTAAACTCCTGAGAGGATTGAAGTGAAAATTGTCCCTTTTTTCCCCTCTCTTCATGCCACTTTTCTATCAAGCAGGATAAAGTACTTATTTCAGAGACTCTTTATTTTTATTTTTATGTTGAGTGTACACTAAATAAGTAGTGTTTATTTACATCCAGCAGAAAACGAAGGCAGTCTCATCCACACATGCAATAAATTCTTCATTCATGGAGGTTCATGTTTAGTTTGTGTTGAAACTGTTATGTTTAGGGCTGTGCCATATCATAGCGTCCACGATAATACCGGTACAATTTCTTAGTTGATAAAAAAGTGTGATATCGCGATATCGATTTGGGGCAGTGTAGTGTTGATGTCCTGTGGTCTCTTGTGTGTGTGTGTGTCATTTGAACCTACTTGGAGGTAACATCTGTGGTGAATTGAATTTTATTATTTTATATGCACAGGTGTTTATTTTCATTCATCCATCCCATTTTTTATCAATGAGGGTAGTCTAAATTACAAACACCCATCTGTAAATTCAATACAGGTCTACAGCGTCATAAAAAATATCCTCCAAACTTATCATACATCAACACCTCTGAAACTATGTCAATAAAAACATGAATGAAAATTATTACCTCTTTGAAGATGGGATTTATCGCAGGATTAGTTCAAAGGTCTAAATGGAAATTTACTGTGTAATTTTCCATGATGATGAAAAAATTGTGAGTAATGGCTGAGCAACTTCCATCTTCAGACAAACTCTCAGCGGCAAGCATGTAAATAGACCTTGAGTTAAGATTTTCTCCCCAAATCAATATTATAAAGCGTTTTCAAAGTAGATTAAATCATTGAAACCATGTTATTTTAAGAACAATTGAAAGAATGAGTTGTATATTTACTGGTGGGCATGATGACTGCCTTTGAATGTTTGACCCTCACTTAAAGCAGACCCAATCCAGGCAATAGTAGTGGCCATTCTGCCAGTGCTCTAAGCATACCAACACTACAGCTTTCATTATATGCCACCCTCACTTGGTGCTAGCAGCACTTTGTCATCTTAAAAGCGTTTGCTGTAGTATAAGTGAACCGGTCTCTACTGCTTCACATCTCACAGACTCCGTTTTTTGCTGTCACTGTGTTGAAAGCTCGTCAATTTCTAGTTAGCTGAAACGCAGTTGTGAGTAGTGTTTCCAATGTGTCGGATGCAGGAACAGGACCCAAATGCAGTGTGTCGTAAAACAATAATAATTAAAGAAAACAAAAACAGACACAATCCAAAACTCAGTTAATTTGAAACTCCAACCCAGACAGACACAGGAAAAAGTAGGGTGAACAGAAACAAGACACAGGAAAAGGAAGTGATGCAACAGAAGGAAAGGTGCTACAAAGTAAAACAGGAAATAGAAAATTAATTTATAGAAAAGCAAGGGATAACAAAAGAAACTTAACAGAGTCCCACGAGGAATGTTTAATGAATAAATCAAACATGAATAGTAAGAAGTAATTAAAACATGAATAACAGTACACTGAAAAACAAGACTTCACCAGGGCCGACAGAGTTCGAAGGGGGCAGACTCATGACACATTGTTCTGTGCGTTTGTCATGCAATTTGATGGTGCCAGTGCTCCGGGCTGTCTTCTAAATTCGGTTGCAGACATTGCACGGCATGCTTATTTCTTGAACATGTTTGACTGTAGTCGGACACGGCACATTATTGGAAGAAAACTTGGCTCGTGGGATTTGTTGTACGCTATCATGTGTTTCTGTTGGTGATGCATCACACACAGCGCTATCACTGAGAGATATGGTTCTATGATGTTGCCAGCTCTTCTGTGTATGGTTGAGTGCATCGGTAATAGATATAAATCACTACAGGTGGCGATAAAGTTTAATTTAAAGTTGTTTATGTTAAATTGATATATGCTTAGTGTATTGGTCTCTTCAAGTCGTCGGCTATCCTCTCAGGGACAAGTAGTAGTAGTGGTAGATGATATTATTTCATGCAGCTCAACATATCACTGTGATATACTGACTGAAGACAAATCTCAGGATACCGGATTCTCAGCAGAATCTTAGCACAGACTTATTTGAGGTGGCAAAGGGAAATTTATTTGCAAGCATCCATAGAGAATTACACCAAGGTTTGCTCTTTTACATGGCTTGGGGCATAATTTCCTTAAGTCATCATAGTTCTATAGTATTGTCCACTTCTCTCCCTGCCATCAGTTTCTAAGCAGAATAACTCTACTGGCAAGGAGAATTAAAAATTGCCTACATGAAAACAAATCACACAGAGAAAAAAAAGGATTTCTATAATATGTATGCATTTACATCGTAATTAAGTAAAAACATGTATTTTTTTAAATGACGTCTCCTTTTGTTGTTACTAAATGAATTGTTTCATTTGTTTTTATTTACTCGTTTGAAAGATGCTTTTATCCAAAGAGATTTACGAATGAGATTCAACACTAGTACAAGTATGCGCTAGATCTTTTCAACAAGAGAAGGTCCAGGACATAAGATAATCCTTTATCCGTCCCACAACGGGGACATTTGGTATCAACTGATCGGGTAAAAAATTACATCCAAAGTGCAGAGTAAGTGATTGTTAGGTGTCTTAGGGTTTTAGAGGGGCTAGGAGAGGAGGTGTTCTCAGAAGAGATGAGTCCTCAAGAGATTCTTGAAGCTAGAGAGAGACTCCCCTCCTCTGACAGCTCATTCCACCATCAGAGAACCACCAGTAAGAACAGTGTGGGCTGTGATTGGATTGTGTGCAGTGAAGTGGGCAGATAATTGGTTCAGTGAGATACCTCCCTGCGCGTTCCCTCGAGTGTGTCGTGGCGTTGACGAACATGCCTATTTTGTCCCCTCCCTACAGGGGTGCCCCAAAGCTCGCTGCTGGGGGCCTTTGTCTTTGCAATATACACCGTCTTAGATCTTGGGTCCGACTATCCCTTCTCATGGCTTCTAATATCACTGTTTGAATTGTGATAACATTTTCCAAGCAGTTAAAATCCATTGCATTGCATCATAGCATCATTTCTTTGTTAGATATTGCACTTTTTCCCATGAATGCACTATTTTGCTGATCATGAATAACTCATTAACCTTGTCACAAGAGGATTTTTTTGATAATGATTTCAGTTGTCGTTTTACCAATATACCCATTCAGCAGAAAGTGAATTTTCTTTAGTAATAGTACATGACAGAATGCAATAAAAGCTTTGACCCAGTGCAGTCGCTGTAAGCAGTCCCACTGGCTGTTAAAGCTAATGGTTCATTTGCTTTTACATCTGTCAGCAATTAGGTGTCATTATTTCAGCCAACAAGGGCAGCTTCAGATGGTGAAATCTATCTCACTCTGCCACTTGGGCTCGGATTATTTCCAGCAAAAAACCCAAAATGTTGTTGCTTCATGTCCTCATTTGATCACGACCGTCATCTTGTTTCACAGTATGATTTGCTTATTCAGGTTGTCGCCACATGGCCAATGTGCAATGTTATCTTGCTTTCGTTTGCTTTCCACTGAAATCCTTTCATTCATATTCTTCTGAACACAGCATATGACCTGCCAGCTGATGTCTATGTATCAAATATAGAGGTTTTCCCAAAAAAAAAATACAGTGCTCTGATTTAGTAACACAACGAACCAAACACTGCTGGTTAACGTCTTTCTGCACCCATTAAAGGGCCACTGCCTGCTCCGCTTACTCAGTGATTAACATGAAAAAAGCCCGGCTGACAGGCTGCATCTCCGCTCCTCATGTTTATTTAATCAGGGTAAATGTTGTGGGTTCTTGTGATTCATGCTGAATATGTTTGCTTTTCATTAAGTCCTGTACTCTGCTGTCATCTCTGCAGAAGGCCCCGGTTTCCCCTCCTGTTAGGATGCCTGCTCGAGACACGTGTATGCACACAAACGTGTCGGAGGTGTCACGAATACAAACACACATGAATTTAAAATTTTGCGTTTGGTGCTTAGTAAAATGTTGTAAGACACTTTAAGCAAAAGGCAAAACACAGTTATTCCAACCTCTTAGACACTGTGAAAGAACAAGTGTTACATCGTCACTCTGGGTATATCTCATTCTCCAAGCCAGATTATTGTGGCCACAATGCAGCCGTTTGATCGCTGTCTTTGATACGATATGTGTGGCCCGTGCTTCGTTGTTTTCTTTGGGAGAATCCGTCATTGTGTTTCTCTCAGGATGCCTGATAAGACTGAAAGATACAAAGAGAACCTGGTCGCTGAGATCTCACATTACCCCAGGTCCCCCTCGGGCCTGTGTACTCTCCCAGAAAGAAAAATCCATGTTTGTTCAACGGCCAGACACAACAAGGAAATCGGACCGTCACACACAGGATGTCTCCTTGTCTGTTTCCATGCACCCTACTGACCTGATTTCGGGGGGGGGGGGGGGGGTGTCAGGAAAATTGGCTAGGTGTCTTTGTCTGTCTGAACATGAGAAGTGATGTGAGTGTGTGTGCTCCCCACTATTGTCGACAGCACTATCATCACAAAGAAGGAAACAAACGTCTTGCAGATGTTTATGTCTATCAGGAGAATCCCTCACTGCCTACCTGCAAAGCTGCCCCTGGGTGATTTCAGACTGCTGGTGTTCCAGAATCAGAGTCATGTAAGACATGTAACACAGTATTGTCGGCGTCTTGTCCTGCAATGCTGCCTCTCCTGCTTAAAGGGATAGTTCAGTGATTTTAAAGTGGGGTTGTATGAGTTACTTATGCATAGTTAATATGATTCCTTATGGAGATGGTGATCAGCGATGTCATTTAACGGAGTTTGGAGGGGACATGGAAGTAGCGTAAGTCTGAGTAGCACTGTTGCAGAGGGGACCACCGGAAAACGTATTTTTCGCCACATTTTTAAATGCTTACCTAAAAAAAAAATATTTTCGATTGTAAGCTGGAGGACGTATTTTTTCATTGCTTCAACTCGCGCCAGTGCAGTATCACTCCGCAAATCAGCTGTTTGACTCAAAGCTAACACGGCGAGTTGGCGCAGTGACACATGGCCGAAGAACGCTTGAAAAAAAAAGTGCAAACTTAAACGTCTCTCTGGCGGAAAACTGAAGCAGTGAAAAAAATATGTCCTCCATCGTACAATTGAACGGATTTAAAAAAAATTTAGGTTACATTTTAAAATGCAGCGAAAAAGACGTTTTTCTGATCAACATTTCCATAAGGTAACATACTAACTATGCATAAGTAATTCATACAACCCCACTTCAAAATAACTGAACTATCCCTTTAAGAAAAACTATGTTTTATGTTTCTTTTGGTCCCCATCCCATCTGCTAACATTGAGGGGGGTAAGGTTTATGACCCATGCTGATGTTGTTGAGTTGATGTTTTTTTATTACTGTACTTTACTCTACATTAAAATTGTAATGGGGTATTTTGGGGTTGGTGAACAACATAAGGACTTTGTGAAAGGGCTGATGTTTTTTTCTTGCTGTCACTTTAGCATCCTTGCAGCTTCACTATGACAGTTCTGTGGTTGTGAGTGCTTGAACTATTTTCTGTTAAATAATTAGAATTTAGGTTTCACCAATGCTCTGATTAGAAATTGTTCTGCTAGCTTTGATGGCAGCCTTGAGACACGAGCTGCGGATTTAACCTCCTTAAACTCCCAATTTAACATTTCTACATTTACAATAGCTGCAAATAAGCTGTAATTCATCTATTTATTTCTACAAGCATAGAAATTCTGCCTCAGTCATATTCTCAAGGGCTCGCTCACCTGCTACTAATATCTGGCTGTAAATGCAGCTGGAGTGTTTGGTTAGGTCTCAGCAGCGTTTGATTTTTGTGCTAAAGGGTTAGGGTTAGTTCTTCATGTTCTGACCTGTACTTATTCACCACTATTAAGTCAGCCCAAATGTGGTCAGAAGTCAACATAACTGCTTACAGTACTTCTTTTTCCAGCTAAAAGTAATTAAACTATTCAATTTTGCATGAGATTCTGTCTCCTACCTTTTTATTTTTCTCTTCATTGCATAGTTTCAGGAGCTGGTGCTTTTCCATCCTTTTCTCTCGAGGAAGAAATGCTTGATTCTAGTCGCATAAACCAAAGGCTCAGTGCTGAAGTTTACATTGTATTGGTAATGGTACAGTATTCATTTGGTTTAAGGACTGTTGAATTCCTCACATGGACTCAATTGGAGTGTGTAGTGTTTTTTTACGTTGTATTCCACATACATGTTGGTAGTATATTTTACAGGTTGGTCTGTTGTATTTTGGATGCCGACAATAATGCTTAGAATTTCCTACTGGTACAATGCTCTCTGGACATATATATGTTGCTCTTGCTGTGGCGTTGTCAGTATTTCAAAGAAAAAAAGACAGTTGTTTGTTAGAACTGCTCTGTTATAACAGTTAGGTCCATTATTATTCTACATGTAATACAAGATAGGGGGTTGGCCTGTCTGTTTATTATTTCCCATATGGAGACTATGCACTGTCTCTGTATAGTGTCTGACAAAGTATTGTATTGTATCTACAGAGTAGAGTTTTTTAATTTGAACTGTGGCTGCTTTGCTATGATATGTGACTATGGATCAAATGGGTTTTATGTCCATTAAAAACTGAAATAGACGGTGGGGTCGGAAGGCAAGTCATGTAATCGTTGTGTCCCTGACTATCATCTAACAGGTAACGGCGACTGCAGCACCAACTCTGATAGAAAAACCAAAACTACAGCCGACACTTACAGCTTCCTTAATGCTGCTTCACACTCACTGAAAATGTGATAATCAGGTCGAGGACTCTCTGAAGGATGACAGTTCGCTGCTCAACCTAACTAAGTAGATGAAGCTAATATAGGCTGTTGTCCTAGAGTACCCCACGAGGAGCCATTGTGCAGTCTTTATTAGCATTCATTAGATCTCCAATTATTGTTTAGTTTGTATTATGGTGGGTAGGGATTTGTTTGTGTGTGTGTGTGTGTGTGTGCGTGAGAGCAAGAGGGAGGGAGAGTGCTGAACGCTTTGTGAAACCCGTGGTGCAGTTGAGGGCTCTCTACTTGTCTGTCTCTCAAATCCTGTCTTTTCCTGTTTTGTGCCGTCATCTATCCCTCTCTCTCTTTTCCTCTTTGCTGGGTGCTCAGTTTATGTCAACTAATTAAGTAGTTTCAGTAAAACGAGTTGATCAGTATCAAAGGTGAACTGGCTGAGAGACCAGAGGAGGTCCTGCTTGTGTCCTATAATATTGTACCATTATTCTGCCTCTCTGTTCTGAGAAGAGGTACAAGAGAAATAGTTTTTCCGGCATTAAGTTGGCAGGGGATGTTGTCACGGAGATGGAACAACGTTTTTGTTCAAGGGAGAGCTGGGGGGGCAGGCACCGATGACACTGTGTTACACCACACCTTCCTGTGATTCTGGAATGCGAGCATGCCAACTGAAATCACACACTGGGGTCAGGACTCCAGACTAACTGTGTTTTTTCTAGGAGCGCTCTAGCCCCTTAATGAAAATTTTAGGGGCACAAGCAGAAAATTTAGGGGCACACCTTAAATCGGCCTGCAACGCAATTATCCACATTTTCACCCATTTTAACCGTATTACTGATAAATGCTTTGGTAATGGATAGATAACTTACAGAAATTGCAATGTGATAGAAGGCCCGGAGGCCGACCACGGGTGCAAGAGAACACTGAAGGCGAGTCGGGAGACACGTGCAAGCTTTAATCCGGGCACCGCCCCATCAGCACCGGAGGTGGATCTGCACTGATCTCATGCGTAGCCTCTCTGGAATCTAATTGACGGAAATCGTAGCAACTGAGAACACCGACGAGTGTGGTTGACCAATCACTCCCAGACTCATCCCCCTCTCACACACATTGGTCTTCACTGGCGGAGTGCGGACTCGCTCGCAAGGTCTCGCAAAATGCAACCATTTGGTCGCAGTATGGAGGCCTGGGGGTGGTACAGTATCATGCTGGCTATGTTTGGTTCAGTGTAGACAATCAAAGTCAGCTAGTGAGGAATCCTCTTGATGGTTAATGAGCAGGAACTCTGTTAAAAGTGAGTGCCCAGCACGGGGGGATATGCAAACACAAGACAAAGCAGAGTTTAGAGTAAGCGTTACCAACAGAGCCAAGCAGGATACAATGTTGTCAAATGTAATTAAACCCTTTAAAAAGAATGAAAAATAGTTAATGGTTGTCTGATGGACTCATGGAGCCAGTAGCAACATCAAATGAATCTAGAGAACTGTATTAAATTATTGTTTGCAGGTGTTTTAGTACTTTAAGATTAAGAAGAAGAAAACGTTTTGAAGACAATTTTTTTTGATTTGATACGATGTATCCCATTACCTGAAATGATGTAGTGATTATCTAAACCCTCCCAGAATCATCAGTTGGCCACACTGTCTCTCCAGTTTATCATCTTTATGCACTGACTCATTTCAGATCATTATGTTTTGAACTGCATTTGTTTATTTTTTTTTGGCAAGCAGAGCATTCCCATTGTGTCATCCCCCCTCTCCCTCATTGTGAAAGTAGCCGCACAGACTACGTGTTCCACATTTATTGCCAACTCCAGACAAAGCACGGTTCAGGAGGAGCCTCTTCACAGTTCTGCTGTAAATTAATTGTTAATGAGCAGCTTTGGATTACTCAGGAGGAAATTGCATCTTGTACATTACGTATAGTAATATTCTGCGGGCGTTAGATAGTTTAAAAGTGAATATCATAAGCATATCTCCATGTCTACTGTCTGACAACTTGACAGTGAAACCACCATCAAGAGACATACACCGATCATTTTAATGTTGTGGCTGATCAGTGTTATAAATAGACTGTTTGGAATAATCATTTGACTCGGAAAAGTTCAACCCTTTTATTAAAACAAGATCTACCCCTTCTCCCTCATTAGACAACCCAGATTTTATGAATATGGAAATATTTCATCTAATGGATTTAAGGTGAGCACAGATAAACTTGACACCTTCTGCAGATGAATGTGAAAACAGCCGTGTAGTGTCAAACATTGCGCAAACATCATGCTGCACAGTGAAGATCGAACATCCAATTGTTTAGTTGTCAAGTAAATCAATTATGTCTGAAAATATAACATTTATGTTCCTGTCAAACAAGCTGGATAGTTGAAAGTGACACATGTTCATCTCACGTTGGATGTGATAAGTTGTACAATCTTAGTAAAAATAAAAAAAGTAAATAAAGTGAATTAGAATAGCTACCTTCCAGATAGTAATCTGTCATACGGATACCGTAGACATACATTGCTACTAAATGCCACAGTAATGAAAGCCAGTGGAGAGTCAGCCATATTGACCAATTGCTTACCTTTCAGTGTCATAAGGTGCTGAAATGAGGAATTTCCCATGCTATTGTTCAGTGAGCAGGCAGAATATAGTGTGTATGATTTATTCTGTGCAATCAGTTGGTTTGGGGGCTTAGAAGCATGCAGAAGGCTGACACAATGGAACCTCTCTTAGCCCCATCATAACTTTGTCACTTGTTCTGTGGACTGACAATGCATGTCATGCTGCATTATTTGCCTTGGATGAGTGTGGGTGGGAAAGGCAAATGAGATTAGTTGATGCATGCACTTGTTTTTCTATGTGTGAATGGAGGCCTTTGGAAATGGTTTAGTGAGTCAGTGTTAGTAGCACACTCATTAAACTCATCCACTGCATATCTCTGACACTGGTGAAATCATTCTCACTAAGTCACTAAGGTGTGGTTCGTTAAAGGGGGCAACTTTCTGCTGCTTGACACAAGGAGGGTTGTGCCCGCAACAGCATTATGTGGAAAACGGTGTCGATTCTGTGGACTGTGGGATGAATTCTCAACTGAGGCACAGTTTGTGAACAAGTTCTTAGCCAAACACAAGTACTGCTGGTGAACATATATAAACCACTCCTCAAGAAGTGACTCGCTGAGGCAGTTTTTCGATGTCAAAAGATGTGGTTGGAAGCAGGCGACCTGTTCAGCTCTTTAACTTAAGTAAAAGTATCAATACTGTAAAGTATACCCCTAATCGATTGCAGCCGTGGACCTTAGTTTGTAGGAGTACAGATGAGGCCTACCTTACCCTCGGGAGTCAGCTCCACAGAGGAAGCTGACTCAACCTTGTCTTGTGCACCATCCTACTTTGCCTGTGTTTTTCATGCCATCCCAAGGCCTTATTTTCAATCCCAACATTGCTCCAAGATAATCCATTATTGAAATTTCAATAAAGGCGATTCCATAATCTGGAATGTCAGAATAAAAGGGTGAACATACACTGCTTTCCTGGTACCAGTGTTCAGGCTAGTAGAATTAATTATACTGGACCATTCAGATGGGACCAGGTTGTCTATGTGGTGACCAAACATATCCCTACATCTACCAGTTGAAAGTCCTGGAAGACCTGGATGCCTCACTTCTATCTTTCAATCAATCAATCAGCCATATATCTAGCACTTTTCATGCACAAAAATGCAACACAAAGTGCTTCACATCCAATGAAATGCAACATAAAAAAAGAAACAAAGAAGATACCCCCCTCCCTCTGATAGACGCAGACACACACACACAGACATTTACTGACGATCAAACATAGGATGCAAGGCTTAAAAAGAGCAAAACATTATTTAAATAAAACATTTAGTAAAAACATGAACGAGAAATCCAAGGAAAACGCTGTCTCACTTATTTGCAATGAGTAAACACTAGAGGTAGTTAGAATACAAATCTTTGGTCCTATACATACTGTCAACTAACAATGCTAACCCTCAATATTTTGATTCAGCTGTGTCTAATCTCTGATGTCTCTCATCTCACTCCAGAGTGAATTGCGGCCTTTTGGTGCTTGATCTAGCATCTTTTATTGAATGATTTTTAGCAACTTGTAAATCTCCCTCTGAAAGATTTATAAAAAAAATTAATCATACAGTCATCAGTACTTCTGTCCCATCACCGCACAGACAGCTGAGAAGTTCTGTAACCAGTATGAGACTTCTCAGTTGCCTGACCCTGTAGACCCAAAACCATTAGTGATGAACTTGCCTTGGGATTTATGCAGAAGTGTGCTGCAACACTTGACCCTGTAGCTCCTCTCCAAATGGCGCGAGGTTGCTTGGATAAAAATTTCCCCTTGATTACTGATCACATAAATACATGTAGAAGAGTGTGAAGGCGTGTGGACCTCAAATGGAAAATGATTTAATTGAGAGTTCATTTTGAGCATTTTAAAGATTTTTTTAATGCTTTTGACTACATTGTAAATGAGATGACCGAATACTTGACACTACTTCACTCCCAAATTACCTTTTAGAACCATCTTTATTGCTGTTGGGCCTCACTACTGTGTAGTTTAAAATCAAAGCAAAATAGGTCAAATTCTTAAAGGAATCACTTTTTGTTATATTTCTGAGGAAGAAAGTTTTGATACTAATATGTGCACTTTGTTTGCTTACCTGGAATTGCCCCCTTGCGGGGTTGCGAATAAAGTATTTTAAATTGAATTGAATAATACTATCCTGTATCTTGCTCCAAATTGCTGATTGGAGCAAAGTCACTGCACCATTTACTGTAAAGTGGAGTGAGATGCTATCTGCCAAAATAGGCTTTCTTGAATGTGTGTATATTTCTTTTTTGCTATATCTCGAGCATTCTTATGAGCATTTTTTCTCAAGTATATAAGCTTGTATGATTGCAGGATCCTCAAAGGCCGACTGCATGGCTGATGTGCCCAGCATGTTACCAATTGCTTGTTTCGGCTCTAATATAAGCTTTATCGTGTGCTGTTTCCTTTGTAGAAGAACATTTCACTGAAGCCCCAGGAGTGTAGTGACAACCAGGCTGGGCCCCTGCACAAGAAAAAGCCTGTCAGAGTCCCCAACGGCATGAGCTTGGAGACCTGCAAGAACAATCACCACCACCAGCAGCCTTCAGACCAAGAGAACAACCCCCGCCTGGCACATACACAAGGCAAGAGGAAGAAGAAACGCCTGAACAAGAAACACTCAACGGTACGTTAAATGTCTTATTCTACTATTGCACAGTATGGGTATGGTGATCCGATCATATGTGCAATTAATCATATATGGTACATTTAGCTGAATACCATGTTGTCTTTGTGTTTTTCCTCTGAATGTAAATAATTATGTTGTCGCTCGGTTCTCTTGCTTTTGCTTCATTGCTTACTTTGTATCAAGAGTTTGTGTGTTGCATCAACTCTGAAGTCAGGACAAATGTAAAACCCCTATATTCTTAAACTGCAGGGGGTGTTTATTACAGTTTATTGTACACTGTACAGCCACTGGATGTGGACTGGCTGGAAGTGTTTTATCAGTAAAATATGCATCCAGGAATTACAATTTTTGAGGCTTTTCATTGCTCCATATGCTGCTGTTGCTTTCTCATTCACTTGGATGGGAAATGGCCTCACACTTGTATGACTGTATGAATGTGGGCATTGCATTTATATACATGTAATATGATGCGCCATGTTTCCAGCTTGGCTCTGGTACAGCGTTGGCAGTAACTCAAATGAGGCTTAATGCTGTTTACAGCCATGCTGTTGGTCTGATGACAGCTATTGGTTCCACCGTTGGCCATTAGAAGTGGGAGAGTCTAACATTTGTAAGTATTCTCAAAAGGTTTAGTACATAGTCACATTCCATGTGGAGGCTCTACTATTATGATCACAAACAAGCAATAGGGGGAAACAGAATACAGAGATGAAATATTCATTTGGAACACATTTCTATATTCCATATCAAGTAAGAATCAGATCATAATATCTACTCCGATGACATGTTTGATGTCGAAACATCATAGCTTTTAATATGGTGTATTAACTAACTTTAAGCAGATCCCATCTTTCCACATCCTGCCTGAGTTATTGTGGGTGAGGAGGCCCCGGGTTTGAGTTTAAGTTGGCTGATGCATTTAAACCTCTTCCCCTGAGAGATTTGAGGCTTTACAAACATTGGTACTGACAGTGAAATAAAGTCACAATGCTCTTGTCGGTGTGAAATACAGCTTCAAGGGTATATGAGTGTATATCAGCGTATGTCTGCATATATTTGTGTGTGTAGCAAGGTGACGAGGTCACTAATGAATATTTATGGTACACTGATGCAGTGGTGTATCTCCACCAGCAAGGACTATTTGTAACAGCACTACCTACTGTTTATACAAACACTGCAGAGACTCTGAGGTTGGACTTTGCCTTTTCTCTGGCATAGGGTCGGTCGTCTAGAGCTGCGTCTTCAAGGACATATTTGAGTGGGTCGCAACAGGACAAGCAGAGAGGAGGGAAACCTGTTTACTCCACAGGGTTTTTACAGGAGCAGTATGCGTGGTAGTATTTCTTGATTTGGTTTGGCCTTTGTGCGGTTGGTCACAGATTTGTAGGTTGTTGCACAAAAATGACTCAATTACATGCCTTTTTGTGTCTTACTTTAAAATTTGGCCAGACCATGTGCTTGTTGTTTAGAGAAATGCTGCTGTATTTTGAGATCCATTCACAAGAATATTAAATATGAGGTACCGTCACTCCCTGCAGTACACTGAGGTAACATTCCTGTTGCATGTTTTGTGTCATGCAGTTTGTAGCTTTGCTCTTGTTGTGGCTTTTCGCTGCTGATGAATTCGAGCAGCCTGTGGTCATTAGTTTTGTGGACTGATATCCCAACTGCTCTGAAAGTCTGCTATTCTGAACAAGTCACATGACAGAATGTACAGTGGTCGTGTGAATGCAGTATACAGTAGCCCGTGGACCTCTGCCATGAGGTCCAGCACTGCTGCCTGTGTGTCATGTCGCTGCCTACCAGCTTCAAGGTTATCTTCATATGATGGCTGTACATGCAAGGCATAAATGCCTGCATGGAGGCAAGTGCTGCATATGTGATATTGTTTATTAAAAATGTATTCATATGTACAATGTGATTTTGGCGCATTTGTGTGTGTTGGCCTAAACGACCAACATGCAACCACAACCACCTGCTAAAGGAGTAAAACCCTGATCTCCCGGGCTCTCTCTTTCGCACACACACACACACACACACACACACACACACACACACACACACACACACACACACACACACACGCACACACACTATTAAATGCCATTGTTGTTGGGCACTGTTTGCCAGTACCTGAGCTCTTACAGAACCACATTCACAAAAATGTATACTTTTGATAATTTTTCATGTCTACCGTTGGTCAATAAATACATTGATGCAACTATAGATGTTGCATTAAATCCTTCGTAATTCAACATATTACTCACAAACACGGTCACACAAGTATGCACACACTTCCACCGCATTCTCACCTTCTCTCTCCTACTCACCCACATAGTGTTGCCACAAACATTAACTCAACATGCGTTGCCATAACCCTCCCACATCACAGGTAGCTGTGACATGATAGCAACAGCACCATAAGTTAGTGAGTTAAATACAAGGATATTTTGCTTAGTCGCCACGGAGAGCTTATTAAATTGAAATGGCTCCCTTTAATCTTAGGAATCTAAATAATGTTTAATATTTTTTTGTTCCTTGCAAGATACCGATAGAGCATAGTCCTCAATAACACCCCAATCCGTCATGCCTCATGACATATGCATAATTGAAAAGATCATCATCTGTGCCCTACAACAGCCCTTCTTGTCCTCTCTGAAGAGAAACAAGCTGCAGAGTTCTGTAACACAACTATTACATTTTCTTCGGCTTCACTATATATAAATGTTGAGGCATTGTCCACCCACAAAGTTATCGTTGAAATGTCAGTGGTCTGTCTTAAGGTATAATTCTCCAGATAGGTTTCATTCTCTTTAGAAATGCTATAGTCTGGAGAGAGGGTGTCTGTTGTCAGCATCTTTTTTTTTTTTTTTTTTAGCTCTGTGTTAATCTGAATGAGGGAGGAAAAGAGAGGATTTAGTCTTAAATTAAGTGAGAGGTGATTTTTTTCCCCATGCTGTCTTTTTCTTCCTCTTCAAGCCAAGCCAGCAGATTGCAGCAAATGTTTTTCGATCTCTGGCACTGACCCAATGTACTGAACTATGAGATATCGTAAGCTCAAGGGGGAAAAGAGAGAAATGTTTATGACATATTGCCTCACAGTGAAAAAATTGCCAAGATATAGAGAGCTTCAGTGGAGATGGATGAGAGTACTGAACCTAGCCTTAAATTAGATGGCTTTATAACTCCCCTATTATATGAAGTTGTTTTTGCGTTGTGGTGGCATTTTGTTGAATAGAAGAGTAATATGTTGAATTACGATTGATGTAATGCTATATCTATTGTGTCATTTTGTGTATGAAATTCTTTTATGAGTGACAGTGACTAACAACAGATGGAATTTCATAGTGTGTGTGTGTGTGTTACATTAGGGCCACTTGTACTTGCCTAATCATTGCATCAGACTGCTGTTTTTAAGATGTTTTCGGGAGCTGAAATGAAATGTAAAGACTTTAAACTCCTCTAGTAAAGCAAACATTAACTAAACCGGAGGGTAAAACATTTTATGTCTTTTTGCTTATTAATGAGTCCCAAGTGAGATATCTCCAAACAGATTTTTAACATAACGCTGTAACTAACGAAGGCATGTATTCAAAATTATATGTACAGTGTATCTGTTCACATGTTTGCTGTTGTCTGGCAGTACTGTATATAGGATAGAGGTTTCCAGTGTGTGTGTGTGTCTGTTTCTGTTCTGGTAAGGCACTGTTCTGCTCACTGATGTTGGAGTCGTGGCCCGTGGAGTGTGTTGCTTTGTACAGTGGCTCTGGTGAACAGAGGGGGCGTGCTGTGAAGCCCATCTGCTCTTTGGCACTGGGTGAGTTGGGGAGACGAGGAGCGGGTGGGGACAATCTAGGAGGGCTCAGGTCGGCCCCACCCCACCCCCCGAATCTTAGTCCAACCACCTGGCTGTCTGTCTGCCGGTCCGTCTGGCAGCAGGCTGGCTGTCCTTCTGACTGTCTGTTTCTCAGACATTTGGGTGCATTGGTGTTTTTTAGTCAAAAAAGCTTTTCTTTATATGAACATTTTGTAAGATTCAAAAGAACATAAACTGTAGAAGAAAAAGCCAAATCTGAAGTGAAAGGATCAAACTGACTTTTATATTTATTAGGTCTGCAGTTTCAACTGTACTAATATTTCATGCTCAACTCATGTCTCAGTACAATGTCCTTTTTTGTGACCATGTTTGCATTCTATGGTAGAGTGTCACTTTGGAGGGCCGCAACCTTTTCCCACCAGACTGCCCTTAGGAAATGAGAGCTCTATGGGTAAAGTTTTGATAAGGGAAAGATTAGACTTGCACAGTGCAAATGTTAGATGTCAAAGATTTGGACTTTTGCTGGAAATAGATATTAGTTTTAATTGTAATTCTTAGCCTTTATTTTCTCTGTTTCTATATCATTCATTGTTTTAGATGGTCTCACAAATATAACCAGTAATCCAAAAATATGTCATTAGATTAATCTTAGTCTTAGTACTTGATGGTATCTTTGTGTAAACTTCTACAGCTCATTAAGTGATCCATTCATCACGTGTGATCTTGACATCATACGCTGTCAGCTGATCATGGTGTTATATTGGCTCACCACAAGGCAGTGTAGTGACATGGTCCTAAGGAGCATGTTCTGTCATTTAGGATTCCATCCTGGCTCATTGCTGGAGGTGGAACTGAGGACCCTGCTGTCCCTTTTCATCAGTCACATGCGCAACGTGAAAAAAAGAGCAGTGGTTTTTGGTCTTTGTCCCAGTGCTGAGCAGTAATTGCTGTGGAGACTACTGAGTGGTGTCTAGCCCTGGGGTTTAAAGACACTTCCTTGAGAAGCTCTAACCAGGCCAGCCTGTCAACCGGAGGGCTCTGGGTTTCTGGCCTGTGGCTCTCTGAATCATCTCACTGGGTTGATCCTCACTCCACCTGCCCCAGTGGAAAACCCCGCCTCAGGCCTGCCAGAGGCTGTATTATCATTCAGCATCAGTCTCCTACCCAGACTGAACTCTTACTTTAGCCTGCTGAAGACCACATGTAATGAGATCAAGCTAAACGCAGTAATGCCAGATCTCCCTTGCTTGATATGATGTGTGTAAATATTTGGACTGAAGCCCTGATTTTGTCAGAATGGGGGCAAACTGGCTTTTCAATCTGCAGTGAAAATATAATGTAATGTCAGCTCTTTCAGCTTGGCGGGTCACCCCTAATAAGCTTATCCACTAAGCCAATAAGAGATTTGAAGAAATAGCAATGTCCTGATTGTCAGATAAGATGCTAAATCCATTCTGTTGGGGGCCTTGGTTGTGAGGGATGATAATTGCTGCGGTCACAGTAGCGGTTTAAAGCACTGGATCAAATCAAATCCATGATGTGATGGCTTGTTTTGTGGTCTTTGTTTCAGTAAACATTTTAATGTACGTGGGGGCTTGACAAGGCAGCGTGTAATTACTGTTTCCGTGTGGTCTTAACAGCACTGTGTAGTATGTTCATGTTAACACAGTAAAAGTCTTTGGAGTCACAGTGATAAGATGTTACTACAGCAACATGCATGGGTCAACTTCACTGCAGTTTCCCACATCTCTCCACAGCTTCACTTAACTATTTATACTTGTGTGTGTGTGTGTGTGTGTATATGTGTCTACAGTGCATCCGGAAAGTATTCACAGCACTTGACTTTTTCCACCTCACATTATGTTAGTCTTGTTCAAAAATGGATTAAATTCATGTTGTTTCTCAAAATTCTACACACAATACCCCATAATGACAAAGTGAATTTTTTTTTGTGCAAATTTATTAAAAATAAAATAACGAAAATATAACATGTACATAAGTAATCACAGCCTTTACTCAATACTTTGTTGAAGCACCTTTGGCACCAATTACAACCTCAAGTCTTTTTGAGTATGATGTTACAAGCTTGGCATCTATTTTTGGGCAGTTTCTCCCAATTGTCTTTGCAAGACCTCTCAAGCTCCATCAGGTTGGATGGGGAGCGTCCGTGCACAGCCATATTCAGATCTCTCCAGAGATGTTCAATCGGGTTCAAGTCTGGGCTCTGGCTGGGCCTCTCAAGGACATTCACAGAGTTGTCCCGTAGCCACTCCTTTGTTATCTTGGCTGTGTGCTGAGGGTCGTTGTCATGTTGGAAGATGAACCTTCGCACCAGTCTGAGGTCCAGAGCGCTCTGGAGCAGGTTTTCATCAAGGATGTCTCTGTACATTGCTGCATTCATCTTAGCCTCGATCCTGACTAGTCTCCCAGTTCCTGCCGCTGAAAAACATCCCCACAGCATGATGCTGCCACCACCATGCTTCACTGTAGAGGTGGTATTGGCCAGGTGATGAGCGGTGCCTGGTTTCCTCCACACATGACGCTTGGCAGTCAGGCCAAAGAGTTGAATCTTTGTTTTATCAGTCCAGAATATTTTGTTTCTCATGGTCTGAGAGTCCTTCAGGTGCCTTTTGTCAAACTCCAGACGGGCTGTCATGTGCCTTTTACTGAAGAGTGGCCTCCGTCTGGCCACTCTACCATACAGGCCTGATTGGTGGAGTGCTGCAGAGATGGTTGTCCTTCTGGAAGGTTCTCCTCTCTCCACAGAGAAACACTGGAGCTCTGTCAGAGTGACCATCGGGTTCTCGGTCACCTCCCTGACTAAGCCCCCCCCCCCGATCGTTCAGTTTGGCCGGGCGGCCAGCTCTAGGAAGAGTCCTGGTGGTTCATAACTTTTTCCATATACGGATGATGGAGGCCACTGTGCTCATTGGGACCTTCAATGCTGCAGAAATCTTTCTGTACCCTTCCCCAGATCTGTGTCTCGATACAATCCTGTCTCGGAGGTCTACAGACAAATCCTTGGACTTCATGTCTTGGGACCTTATATAGACACAGGTGTGTGCCCTTCCTAATCATGTCCAATCAACTGAATTGACCACAGGTGGCCTCCAATCTCAAGGATGATCAGTGGAAACAGGACGCACCTGAGATCAATGAGTGTCATTGCGTAGGCTGTGATTAGTTATAGACATGGTATTTTTTTTCGTGCTTTCATTTTCATAATTTCAAACAATATTTTTTTCACTTTGCCATAATGGGATATTGTTTGTAGAATCTGTTAAACTTATAACACTGTCATTTTGTCTCTGTACCAGCTGCCCCACCTGCTTACGGTCCTCTTACAGCACATTCACACCCCTGCAATTCTAACCACCCACCCCTGTCTGCATCTACTAATAGCGACTCGTGTGTTAACTACGCCCCCTCTTACCACTGCTTGTCTTTAGCACAAGCGTCTGATGCTGTTTGACAAGTCTAGGCCAACATGTCTTTGAAAACAGTTTTCTTTTTACCCCTCTCTGCCTGCTTTGCTTTCCCTGCATTGGGAAACCTTTTCTTTTGAAGTGTCACTTTTCTCTAAGGGAGGACAGAGGGAGGGCAGGGGGTTGGACTACCTGCCCGCATGACTGTTAAACTAAGTCACTCCACTGCTGTAGGGAGGCCGATCAGGGAAATGAAAGACAGACAGCATCTTCTCTCACTAATTCCCGTCTGTCCTGATGCCGGCTCTCACTCTTGACAACCCTCAAAGTCAATTTGTGAAAAATTAAGTGTCTATACTTAAAACTGAAGTGTCGGTCACTTAAAGCCCCGGGCCCATCTCAGCTGTCAGTCAGTGCTGGGCAGTGGACTGAAGGTGTTTGAAGAAGCTTTTATCGCGGCTGTGCAGCTCCTGTCACGGCAGACCTCTCCAGTCAGACTTGCGTCTAATCCAATCTGCTACAGTTTACAACACACAGGCCCACAGATGAACGCTTGATAGTTCAAGTCCATCTGGATTTGGAATTTTTTTCTCTCTCACCTTCTCTCGCCAGAAATAACATAACACAGTGTAGCTTGTGTGTAACTACTGCAGTGTTGTCTCCTCCTCTAAGTTTCCACTGGATGAACTAAAATGTTTTTCTTCAGTGTTAATGCATGTATGGGTGGAAAAGGAGAGCTTGAAGTGAGTAAGGAGGCAAAACCTGTCAAATTGTATGTGTAGTGTGATGTATGTATGCACACACACCCCACACCTCTGTCCAAACTGCTTCAACAATTTCACTTCAAAGACATGTCCTGTCCCAGGCTGCTTTACAAACCAAGTCTTACATCAACTACAAATGCAGTGATTCAACTACAAATGTAGTGATTTAAAGAGAGAATGGTGATGATGCTGAAAAGTGTGACCTTTGAATGAGATCTTCTCACCACTTCTTCTGCTGCCATCCAGCCTTTTCCCAATAAGCTGATACTCAGTTGAAACAGTGTGGCAAATTAATAGTACAGTCCTGATTTGTATACTTGTACAGGTACTGAGATGATTGGAATCATTTAGAGCTCAAACAAAATATATATACCACAGATATTTGACCTCGAAAATGTTCTGCTTTCTGTTTGTTGAACTGTTTCCACTTATTTAACAAATTAACAGTTTGAACAACAAAACATGTAGACTTCTTGATGGTGTGTAATAATACTAATAATTAGTTCATCATTAAAATGGTTGCAGATATTTTAAGTTTCAGATATTTTTCCAATTAAACTTAAAGTTTTTCGTCATTTAAAAATGTCTTTTGTGCGGCTTATTATTCCTTTTTTTGTGATTGTTATGGCTGATAAATCCACATTTACGTGTAAATTCACAACATAATGGGCCACCTGGGATGTACCGACACATAAGTATGCTTGTTTCCCTTTTTTTGGGAGTTTTTTTTTTGCTCACTGTAAAGGAGGAGGTCAGGGAGAAGGTGCTGGCTGGGAAACTGGAGTACTTACAGGAGCACCAAAGGTTCAGAGAATGAAATATTCCCATTTGGTAGCAACCTTGACTGTTAAAGTATATCCAGCTTAAGAAAAAGACATAGCGGAGGCTGGTATTTACCCAGCGCTCCCCACACAGCCACTTTGTTCCAACACTGCTTCCTCTGTGACCGCGACCCCCCCCCCCCCCCCCCCATCAGGCACTATCTGTGCATGATTGTTTAAATAAATCCAGAGGGAGTTACAGGTGGGATTTTGTGCAGCAGGCGGAGATTTTGTAGAGTTGGATTGTCTCCTTCACAGCTCAAACCCACAGGCATCTCCATCAGCGAACATGTGTTTTTCATTTGAATACGGTGTTCTGCCAGTCTCACAAAATTTGCTCGTGTTCTCCTGACTTCTGACTAGTAAGGGTGTCAAGTAAAATAAACATTTCAAGTAAAAGAAAACTCTGCTTCAGAAAACACACTCCCACTCACTCGATGATGAATCTTTGTGAACTTAACAGTGCAAGAGCTACTACAAACAGTTTAATCGTCCTAAAATAGTTACTGTGAGGAGTAATTAAAGCCGGCAGAGGGTTCAAAACGTGCGATCATGTCTGCTATTGTTTCCCCATAATTTTCCTGGGACCTTTTTAAAATTCAGTCTGTTGTATTCCGTCCCAGTTTTGCACATTACTGATGCTTGTACTTTCTTAATGAACTCATGTTTGGGGGCTGAACTTAGCTTTTGTTCATCTCTTCAGTAACAAAACCACAGCTATTTACTAATTGCCCTATCTACCTGGGTTAGACCATAATAGGTTTTTGATAGTGATGTGATACATATTATAAAATTATTTTGGTTACGATAAGAATTTAAAATGCAATAACTCTACATTTACCATATTTGTATACGAACAAATATTCTTACATATTGCTGTATTACATCCTACTTCCACAGCCCAGATGCTCCATGTTCTCTACATTGTTCACATGTAACATGACACTGTGTTAACAACTATTACTTAATGTAATTTAGTCATACATTTATCAATGATTAACTTTATGTAACCTGTCCCCTCCTTGTTTAATAAGTCATTCATTTTCATTAGAATATGCCATTATAAAAACACAGTTTTATCCTTTTTTTCCTATTTCATGTATGACAAGTGCTATTTATGACTACCAAACTTGGAAGTAGGAGCTTTAGATGAGTACTAGTTATCATTATTTGGCATAAGTAGTCTTTTATCATGCAGGAAATGATAGCAAGGCTTGAATGATTATGGTGAGAAATGGCTGCAGGGGGAAGAATATCTGAACGTTCATATTTGCATGTGTTGAGTCATTGCTGAAAAGTCCTTATCTCTTTTTGCTTTTCATCAGATCATCACTCCCTGATGAGGTAAAAAGAAAATCAGTTTAGCTCCATTCGCTTCTGCCTCATTTCCCATATTGTGATAACGTGGCAGGCCATATTCTCTTAGCAATTTGTCCTCACTGGAGTTCAGTCCTTCGCACTGAATTGTCTGGTTTTTTTTGACTACTTTCAGTCCAATGGTTATGTAACTTAACGTAGTGCCATGAAATTGAGTGTAATAATACTTCATAATGTTCGTAGGATGTCTGCCATGCTGCGCCAGATAAGGGCAAGATGATGATTGCATAATTACTTCATGCCATCTCCGAGCTAATTGTCTGTAATGTCATCCTTTGTTACCCTATCATCTGTGAATCATCAGAGTTCATGTACCAATGCAAAACCATATGGCAGAGACAATACAGAGCAACAGAGATAATGTTGGTGCTTACTGAAAAGTGCAGACTACCGTCATATTAGTCTTTGCTAAGTGAAAGGTTTATCTTTTTGGTTTCTAAGATGAAGATGTGCAGAGCCCTGGATCGTACAGCTGCTTTGACTTAAGCACAAAATCTCATTAGATGTCACGTTCAAGTTTTTGTTCAATCAGTTAACTCTCTCTCTCTCTCATACACACACACACACACACACACACACACACACACACACAGGTGCAACATGTGATTGTTCAATATTGCAATGTCGATGTGATTTGCAGTAAGTAAGTATCATACTGTCCATATGCCGTTCAAGTGTCCTCGCAGTTAAACACACAGTTACCAGCACATTCATCTGTCTGTGGTTGATGGTTAGCAGGGATTTCATCTGAGTGGACAAATGTTATGAATGCATCGGATAGGTCAAATGTTCCTATGGCGTTTCTGGAGATTATTCTCTTATCAGGGTATGGCCATATAATGTTATATTTATTTTTCTCATCACTACAATGGACCTTATCCATTCTTTATTGATACGATTAAAGAATTAAAATCTAGAACAGTTTCAATGTTTACAGCAGCAAAGTCGCAACACTATGTAAACTCAATAATATCTCTCTGGAAACAAATATTAAATGTCAATATACTAAATAATATTCCTGACATGGAAACACTGAGTGAAGCTGAATAGAGAACGCAGACATCAGTCACTATCGGTCATCTCCTTCATCCTCCTCCGCCTGCTGCTGCGGCAGATTCACTGCCTGCAGGTAAGAGCTGATAGAGAGGAGGAGGCTGCCGTCTCAGCCTGTAGCTGTAAGTTTACAAAAATCTTAAGATATGTGGCAAATGCACGTCTCATACTCAATATCAGAAAGAGTTCCATGTGAGACAAAACACTCGATTAAATGCATAAAACAATGTAAAGAGAAGTCACATGTCTTTGATAACAACCCTGCAATGTGAGTGCTGACAGCACTCAAGAAGAAAAGTTTGCTTGAAACAACAGTTGGATGCAACAAAGAGGCCTAATTAACTCCAGGCACCAACAAAGTAAAGCTGATGAAAAACATTGAGGAGCCAACACATTTCTTTGGTTTGAAAATATGGTCTTTACATTATAAACCTGTCAATATGCTTCCAGACCAACATGTTATCTGTTGTTACAGTTCATTGACGTCTGTATCGCCAAGCTTGTTGTTGGTGAGTGTTGTGAGTGTTTCCCAAGTGACACATGTACTAATTCATTGATGTGGTTTTTAGATTTGAAAAATGTTTGCATGAAGTATGGATCTGAATAGGCAGATATTTTAAACAATAATACTGAAGAGAAAATGAGCTTGAATAGCTCTACCTTGTAGAGTGTAGTGGCAGATACTCAGTGTAACCTCAAGAGTTTCACTCAATCACTCAAAATCATATCCTCCTCATTGTAAGTTCTAAGCACTCAGTATGATTATTTTGGTTGCAGGAGAGCCTGAGTTTATTGTAAATTTAGTCGGTCACTATACTATGTAATCTGCATTTCAGAAAAATCTGTAGTTCTAGATATGGGAGATCTGGAAATGAAGCAAGTGCTTGCATGAGACTTGGAAGAAAACCCCCCGCCTCCCCCTTCTCCTTTATTCCCCACCCAGCCCTTGACCCACGTCATCAATGTGTACACCGATGCAGTGATCTGGCAGGTAATCCACTGTATCTTGAAGCCACAATGTAAAAGGAGTAGCAAACCAGAAGTACACTCATGTGTTGGTAAGACAGACATGAGGTTCTGACTTTGACCCTCTTCGATTGACTGCACCTCTCTACATTGAAGTCTTTGCGATATTATTTCAACAACAAAAAAAGAAACTTGTTTTTGTTTCTCAAATACTGTTCTGTAGAGCATGGAGAGGAATTTTTTCTAACTGATGCAGTTTACACATCTGCAGGGGAGAGTAGATGTACCCTGACATATTGACTGACCGTCCTGTATTCCCCTCCTGAGCGATCACCGTGGCACCATGGCAACAGCAGCTTGGTAAAAAGAAAAGATGGACAAAAGAGCCGGAGCTGGTTGCTTTCTCTGTCTACTGCCCTGTTCTTGGTGGGGCTGAAAAAACTGTTAGTAGGCAGAGAGACTGACATCTGCCAGATTACCTGACAGCACATTCTGTTGCATTACATGTAGCCAGAATGCAAACACCCTGCAGCAGTTATCCTGTTATTTCACACCTCATCAAATGTTCACAGGCATCTCTGTGAACTCAGCACTTCCAGTTGAACTTAGACAGGTCTCAAATGGGAACGTGATTAGAGTTACTCTCCCTTGAACTCGGGCCCGGCCTCCACTGCCTCTGCTGCTCTTTTATCAGACAAAGCCTTCGTCTCAACCACACCTGTTAGGAAACTCCTCTTAACCTGGGACATGGCCAGGGATCCAGGGCGAAGAAGCTGTATTGATCCTCTAACCATTGAGGCCACTGGACATGAAGTAGTAGAGCTACAGGAAAAAGTTAACAAAGTCCTGTCAGAAACACTAGACGTGCTTCAGAAAAGAAAGAAACTGCCTCTGGGTCTCACACTGCCAAACACAATCAATTTCTGATTTTCAGTGAATTGGATGAGGTAGTGGTGCACAGCATTACATACAGATAGTCTGTGTCCTGAAAACCCCCCGATGCATTCTCTGATTCACATTTAGTGGAGTACAAAAGGAAATGGTAAAAATCTGTTTACTGTCAGATTTGGCCCAGATGAGCAGATGGAGATGGTTTTCTCTGTAGGACCCGCAGGGTAGGCCATACTTCCTCCTCTCCTTCCCTCTGCCTGTCGTCGTGACAGTGCCAGCTCTCAGACACCGCGGGCTTGAGGAGGTGGCAGTCTCTGCCTGGTTTCCCTGTCGCCCCAGGACAGGGAAAGAGAAATGGCCATCTGTGATTTACCCAGACTCTGGGCCTCATCTGCCACCGGCAACGGGAGGGAAGAGAAATGTTAAATCTTCCTGGAAAAAAAAAATCGATGCATCCACACACAAGCATACTCCACATGTCTGCAAGAACAAAGCTTTGACAAGTGCTATTATAGATATCTATTAGATTTTGTTTATATTCATAGGTCTGCAGTACATTGTAAGTGCAACTTTCTTTTTTTGTAACCTTAACAAAGTTTCAACTAAACTAGAAACCCTTGATAGTAGATTTATAATATGAAGTCACCATGTCGATCCCGATTAAATGGTTTCCTAGAATAAACACAGCATGTCTAGACCATGCTGCCTCCCAGACGCTGCCCTCAGTGGCTGCCAGGAAAGCTGGAATAATTGAAACCTGAGGAGAGAAGAAAAAGCGTAGTGAGGGCACACCAACAATGGGTCCGGTCTCTGTCTGTCTTTCTTCGTCTGGTATGTTTAGATGAGTTAACTGGACTTGGAGTTGTGTGGAATGCGTGGCACGCTGCAGCGTTTTTTGTGATGTGCTGGCACCCTCTGCTGCTAGCTGAAGAGAATGCCTGGAACTCAGTTCCTTGATGAATCTCATTTAGGATGCACTGGTTTTACCACTGGAGCTCTCTTGTTGCCGTCTACTCTTCACACTGGCATTTTTGAATCTTTTGTTAAATGCTTTTTTTCCCCCCGTAATTGACTGTAGCTTTGCAAGGAGGATCTTTGCCATTTTCTACATCCACAGGGTAAAGGCAGTGGGGGCAGTGTGACCGACTCCTTGGTGAGTAGCTATTACATAGAAAGGGTGACAATTGTCATTCAGAGCAATTTTTAAAAATATACCTGTATTACCAACAAATGTTCTCTTTTTAAAGGCCATGTTCAGAACAAATCAGCATTGTCATTAAGTCAAACACCTCTAGGTTGTACCCCACAAGCTAATATTAGTTTTCTGCGTGCTTCACGTAGTGTAGGCACAGTGGCACACACACCTGTTATATACACACACATTCTCTGCCTCTCGTACTCTTTTATTACAGTCTGTGTCAGAGCCAATTTGCTGTGATGTTCTGTGATGCAGGTGAACTGGTTGGCCATTATTAAGTTGCAATAAGTAGAGCTTATTATACGGTGGCATATTGGAACTATGCAGGGATCTCTCACACAACCCCATGCACAAGTCATTATTCCAGCGAAAAAATGCCGCTCTTCACAGATCAACTTGTGGATACACAGCCTTGTTAGTGTAGAAGGTCCTGCGTGTGTGTGTGTGGGCGTGCATGTGCGCACGTGTGTGTTGCTGAGGCTGCCGAGCAAATATCTCATGTTTGTGAATGTCACACTTCAGAGCTAACTGGGTATAATGAGCAAAAAATCTTGCAATGTCAGTTTTGTTGTCAGTTGCTCAAGTCTTCTTGTTGAAACAATGTTGTATCAACATGTACTGTATGTACAGAGTCTGAACAGATGCCTTTAAATCTTTGATAAACTTTACGTTTAACAAGAGAATAGGATTTGAATGGTGAATTATGTGCTTGGAAGGGCTGTATTCATATTCACTCTACCAAGTATGCAGATGGCAGGTGAAGTATGCAGATTCTTCTCTGCCCTCTGGGCTCTCAGCTGTTGTCAGCTCATTGTCTCAGCATTGTGTTGTCAATGGTCACTGGTCAAAATGACTCTGGATGCAATTGGATAGACCTAATAACATCCAGAGTAACAAAAATTCTAAGTAATTATATCAATAAATGCTGAAAGTGCAGTTGTATGTACTCTTGTCGAGAAAATGTACCGTCTTGTTTGTTTAATACTCTCAAAATCAACAGACCTCTCCACATCAGTAGCAGCCATCCTGATAGTTTTACAAAAAAGCTTTAGTGCCCTTCTGTCAGTCACCATATTAAACTCACCCATCTTAGAAAAATGCTTAAGACTTGCCCAACCAGTTTATAGGATACATGGAAGTCTGTCTGGAAAGAGAGGGGGTTGCCAAACACTCCACTACCGTTTCACCCGCATCTTCAAATATCCTGCAGGAATTCATGACCATGAACTGAGGTACTCATAAAATTTAAAAGAAACATTTCCCTCTGTCTGTACGAAGGCAGTGTTGTAAAAAACTGTGTTGCTACACCCGCTGGTGGGTTGTCAGGTTAATACTGTACTGCTGGCAGTAGAACTGTACATTGCAATAAGAAAAGTGAGGAAAAGGAAAGCAACAAAGAAGGACTGGTTGGGGTCGGGTTCATTCCTCAGCAAAATAATGAGCCAAAACTTTAGAGGAGAGCTCCACCTACAGAACCTAAACTCCATGGAGCGGGTCTTGAATAAACTGGACAGCAGGTGAAAGCAAAGCAACAAGTGCATCAAATTAGTGCAGCAGTGTTGGGACGAACTTTCCAAGCATTGTTTCATATACACTGTAGGAAGGACAACGCTTGTGTTTGGCTGCTGGATGAGTCAAAACCACAGGTTTGATTAAATAAAAAAAAGCCCTTACGACTGTGAAAATAGAGGAGTTCTAAATCCTATCATGACATTAATCCACCAAGGAATCAAATCATAGTATTTTTCAATTGCAATCAATACAGCACATTAACACAACATGCTAAGCCATGGTGTGATGTCATTATGTTTTGTTGCTGTAAAACTGATTTCACCATTCCACCCCATGAACACATTCTGCTGCGTGCAGTCTAACTTCTGATATTTGAGTCAGAGCACCACTACATGTGGTCCATGTTTGAATACAGTGTTGGTCTTCCAGCGCAGTTTTCAGCTGCACTTTGTGCTAGAAACATGATACAATGTGATGCAATAAAATTCCACACTGCCCTAATATTTTGAAGGGTTGAGAGCAACCATCATTATTTTTGAAATACAGATTTGCCTTTGCGTAAAAGGCAAGGTTCACACCGATCAATATGGCGCTTCTAATAGGATCTACCTTTATGCCTTTTAACAGTACTCTCAATCACTTTGATAGCCCTCCCCTCCAAGCTGCCGTTAACCTTGATTGAAGTGTCTGTGCCTCACTGCTATCTCTTTGAGTTGACCCGCTAAGAGGTGGGGTGGTGATGGCTGCTTAGATGCCTTCATGCTGTATCTGCTGCTTCACCGGCTCGCCTCCAGCTATACGATACACTTACATACACACGACTCAGAAGAAGTGCAGGACAGAAACAAGCCAAGCAGCAGGGAGGTAGTAAGCTGTGTGTCAGAGAGCATGCAGAGTTCAGATAGATGTGTTGGTGTGTGCATGTTGGGAATGTTTTGTGTAAGTGAGTGATGCATCTACGATCTGAGTCAGAGGCCACGTATGGCTTCTCTTTCTCTTGCTCTTCCTGTACACCCTCCTCCCCTGATGCTCTTCCCCTGTCAGTGCTACACATGTAGTTCATAGGTTAGGATCAATATTTTGTACTCTCCGCCCATCTCAAAGAGATGTGGCCCAACATCCACCAATCCTCAGTAATGGAGGCTGTCACGGAGCACGGGTAATGGGATGCAGTCTATTTTTCAGGCATGTTTCAAAGTTTTTAATGGGCCTGCTCCCACATAAGAGCCCCTGTGTGGATTGTGGTAATGGGCAGTGGAATGAGCAGGCGTCCTCTTTATACTCTGGAAATCATGAGTGTTATAGCTTTGTGGTCGTTATCCTCTGTTCCCATTCTGACTTATCCTCTTCCAGGATAGAAAAAAAGACAATAGTCCACAAAATGGTCTATTGCCTGTACTTACATAGCAACTCAGCCAGAGATGGTGAAGAGCGAACAGACATGCCGACATAGTTGCATACACAGGGTATTGTTCTTGCCCGTGTGTGCGTGTGTGTGTGTATGAAGAAATCTAATGAATTTCTTGCATAAAGCAAATGCAATGCCAGTTTTCATAGTGTATTTTGCTAAACAGACAAAAACTAAATACATTGATACTGTAAAATAATAATTGATATAATAGCTACAATGCTTTTCTAGTAAATAAAAAACTTGATTTGAGTTGTAGCAGACCCAAGTCCACACGCCCAATGTCCTGTCTTCACTCAGCTTGTCACAACTGGTGAAACACTCTTAGACTCTAGCGCACATGTGGCTTAGTTTACACTGTCCTCCCACCAGAACTTATTGTGGATGATGCTGGAACAATCTGTGCATGTGAGTTTGCAGACACCCAGACGGTGTTTGTGTACTCTGGAAGGCCCTTGAAAGTTTGCGCCACATGATGGGAGACCAGCAAAACCCTTTAGGTCATGGCATTTTATGTTGTTACTATAGGCCTGTCACAGTTATTACATAATCGCCTGATTGCGATTACTTGAGCGGACTGCAATCATTTTACGTAATCATTAGAATTGTTTCCATTCATCTCTATTACCAAAATGTTACCTTTCCATCACTATTTAAGAGGTTGTTTCTACCATTTGAGGTTTGACTGGTTCTCTTACCTCATTGTCTCGTCTTTTTATATTGTCTTTTTATATTATCTTTTTATATCTTTTTTTATACAGATATGTGACCTGAAAAACGTATTATGTTGGAATGCTGATTTTAATTGTCTATGATTTGTATGTTTTTGTGAAAGCACTTTGTGAAGCTACTTCTGAAAGGTGCTATATAAATAAAATTGTTATTCTTATTTTTATCGTGCTCGTTCCTCTGCTGTAGTTTATCGCTTTAAGTGACTGGAGAATATGCATCACCAGTATAAGATACGATCTCAAGTTGCTTATGTTCGAGTGTTCGACCAACCTTATTTCAGTGAGCATCTGTTGAATTTTAACATCATAGATTTAGCTGCAAAGCCAACTAAATTATTAATTGTTATTTGTATGACAATGAATCATTAAATTTTCTAACATTCTGTGATTGTGACAACTCTAGCTGTAGCAACAGCTAGAACAATGACTTTAGATGGCAATGTATATATTTTGTGATGACATTCACTATCATCACTTTAATCATTCTTCATAGCACTAAGTACACTATAATCTGTTAAATGTAAGCCTTATCATACACAATTATTGCAATATCAATACACCGTTGGTCGTTTATGGGCTTTTGCAGAATGCAGAGGCTCTTCTGGTCTTCAATCGGTTCAAATGGGCGCTTGTCACTCACTGGCACATCAACCTAGCCAGTCAACTAAATCGTGTGTGTGTGTGTGTGTGTGTGTGTGTGTGTGTGTGTGTGTGTGTGTGTGTGTGTGTGTGTGTGTGTGTGTGTGTGTGTGTGTGTGTGTGTGTGTGTGTGTGTGTGTGTGTGTGTGTGTGTGTGTGTGTGTGTGTGTGTGTGTGTGTGTGTGTGTGCTCGCTCCTTCTCGGCCACAACGTTCCTCCTGGCATTCATGGAAATCATGATCCAAACTGTTCTCGTGTGTGGTTCTTTGATGATAGAACAAGCTGCCAAATGCTGTCAGAGAAGGGGCAACCCTCTTTATCTTCAAGAACCTCTTGAAGACTCTCGTCCGTATTCTTCACATGATCTCCGACACTTTGTCTCATTGAACAGATTTAGCACTTTGTATTTGCGTCATTGGTCTCCTTCTGTACCAAAGCTTTTGTATTGTCCCTCAGTTGCATGTTTCTCTGGGTAAAAGTATCTGCCAAAAAGGGGTACATTTAATAATTTATGAGTGACTCTGAATTCTAATAGCCTGCATTGGCAAAATTCATAGACTGGCGAAGCTCTGGCTATGACCAATATGTTAACAAACGCTTTATTTGATTACCTAAAGGTCAATGTACAGAACATTTAGGGAGCAGCACTTCATTTTTAGCCATCACTGACTGTTGCTTTTTTCACTTAAGGATATTAGCTGTCACTCATTGATGTTAATTCATTGAGTAACTTGATAACAGACCTGATCTGAATGTTGTCTGGTTTTTGTGTGCTCTGCAAGCTGGTGTCTCTGCTTGACTTGTTAATGTGGTAAAAGAAGCATTGCTCTTTCACACCACTGTCTGGTATGCTGTTTAAAAGGGAATGCACTAGAGAAGTATAATGTACCCCTTTTTTTGTTTGGTCAAAAGCACATCCTGTTTTTAGGAGCGTATTGGTTAAGTCAGTGTGCTCATGCATCTTATGCGTGCCCTATTTTTTATTTTGAAAAGGTCACTCAACAAAACTTAATGTGCAAAGAGCTCTGCATATATCAGTTACATTAAATTAGAGATAGACACATTTATCCACTGCTGCATATATAATAAAAGCCATATAATAATAATTATAATGTTGAACTATCTTATAACACATTTAGTCTCTGTATTGTGGCATTCTGTTCTCTTCATGAGGCCTGGGTAGAGCGATTTTCTTATCTTGTGTAGGTTCTGAAGGGAACAGTGGAAGGATAACCTTAGCATAAAATCCATGTAGTGATGAAAGAACTTCTGCTTTTCGGGCTGCCAGCAGGTTCCTTTGACTCACTTTCTCATGACCCTCTGTGATTTTCATCTGTTTCTCTTCCTTTTAGTTGTCCTGAAATCATCTTCTTTTTTTTCTGTTAATGACTTGGATCTGTTGTCGTCCAGTTGTCTGTGCACATGCAAAAGATTTCAGGGCCCCGGCGAGCGTCAGGCAACCCAGCAGCAGTCCAACTCTATTTCCAGCCATCCTGTTACTGAATCTTCGGTTTACAACTAACACCCCCTCCACCCCAGCACCGCCACTCACCCCATCCCAAGTCTCTGTGAGCAATTAGTGTGTGTTTATCTCTGTTTCCTGCTTTCATCTCATCTGTCTACCAACCAATGCCGGGACAGCTGGGTCTGTGGCCTGCTTCCCTCGTAGAAGGGAGGAGAGGGCGAATGCGTGCAAAGGCATTCAGACAGGGAGGAGGTGAACTCAGACATCATGGAGTTGGCATTGGTTCACGCATCTGAAAGTCATTGGAACATGGAATCATTTCCCTCCAGTTTCTCTTGCCTATTTCTCCCAGGAGCTTATTTTTCTCCTCCTCAGCCTGATCCCTCGCCAAATAGCCTGCTGACTTATGTAGGGAGGACAGCCCACCTTTTTCAATTCCACTAGGAGATAATGGGGGGGGGGGGTCTTTTTGGTTTAAACCATATCTGATCCAGTTATTTTTACTTAGAAAAAAAGTAGTCCAACTCCTTTATTTGTGCGATATGAAATGAAATGACCCGGTTATGAAATGCTATATTTGTTAATGATTTGCCTTGTGACCACACTGCCGCCTTGTGACCATGGACTGTCAGGTATCACGTAGGCGTTGGCGGACCCACCATAGTGTAATTTGTCCCACCACAGTTTCATAATGAACCCATTTTAATTTATTTTTTACATTTCTCATATGAACATAAAAGGTCTCTTTCTTAGTGTTTGTCATCATTGCTTCATTGTAAAACTGCAATGCTCTTTCGCTCTTTCTCTCCCTCTCTCTTTCCGCAGCACTGTTAGGAATCCCACTGTAAAGGTGGGATTCCTAACACCATTACGCGTGTGTCCTCGCAGGCAGCTAAACATAGTCATAGTTTCAGCTGTGGCTCTGTTCGCTGTCGCGCAAAGCAATGTCCTGGATCGAAGTCATCAAATAAGTTAAAAGGACAGTTATTTGACCCCCGTTTCTAAGCAACCAATGCGTCCAAAGACGTGTAACCTCACTTGGAGAGCCGCGAAGCATCACTTCGGGTCCAACCGAAAGGGCTTTATCTCTGAGATGAACTCTGAGAACTATACTTCTGCTGTCTGTAGTTGACTTTTATTTCTAAGTTCTGGGTAAATCGATTATTCCCCCCAGCCTTCTGCCATTCTCTGGTAACTCTGAACCACATATTGCCTACCTTTCTTCATTTTGCCACCGTCAAATTGAGCGTATGATGCCGACCTCTTTGTTCTGAGGTCATTATTAATGCCTCATTTACTCAATTGCTTTTAGGCATTTAGCTATAAATAAATCCCCATTTCATTTCAAGTTGTGGTGGTGTTTTTTTTGCATCCACCTGTAATTATCCCTGCTGGCAATTACAGGGTCACAGTTACATGTAAACACACTGCATCATAACACTTTTCTCCCTTAGGTATTTAGAGAATGCAAAATAGCTCTCAACAATGCTATGGGTTGTAAATCTTTGTTTGAATTTAAAGGAGACATACTATGCTTTTTCAGTTTATCCTTTACCTATAGTGTGTTATATCAGTTAAGTGTATGTTAAAGGTCTGCAAAGTGAAAAAGTCTAAAATCCGCAGTGAAACAAGCTCTTCTCCCCGACAGAAAACACGCCTCGTCAGTAGCCGACCACCATATTACGGAAGTGCATGCAATGTCTAGTGGATAGTCTGGTAAAGCAAGTCAATCACAACAGAGTTGGCCAGCTGGCCAATCAGAAAAGACTGGGCTACATTTGAGGGAGGAGCTAAAACCACGTGTTTTTTAGACAGAGGCTGACAAGAGGAGCTGAGGAAACTGATGTTTACTGCACACTACAGCATGTAAACCTTTTCAAGTAATAACCCAAATTAAAATTATGTACCTGACTATGAGCATAATGTCTCCTAAAACATTTCTTCGTATGGGATGGTGTATCCTTAAGTAAACCTATTTTATTGGGGTTTACTCGGGCAATTTCAGATGTCACAGATTGTGTAACTTCACCAAAATTCCGCCATACCATTTTCCCACAGTTAAGTGCAAGCACTTGACATGGTATTTACTGTTTCCTTTCACCAGTTGAGTGCATTTTAACAATTAGAGTTAGTCATATAGATGTACAAGTGCTCCCAAATGCTCTCTTACACACACACACACACACACACACACACACACACACACACACACACACACACACACACACACACACACACACACACACACACACACTGAATACAGACACTCATGCATACTGCTGCCATACTCATTTGATTCAATTACATGAGTTAGACTGTGCAACGTTCCCCTGCTTGTGATGATGTCGCTTTCTAAAGGAGATAGTCGTTTTGTGTGAGGAATAAAATGCTTTATTTAAAAGGAAGTCAGTAATGCACTAGTTTGTTATGAGGTCTGTCACTTAAACGCTTTGCAGAATGACAATGCACTAGCAGTCTTCTCTTGTGACCTTGATGTTTCCTTTTGTTGCTTGCAGAAAGCGTTTAATGAACAACTTTGAACTCTAGTGAACACTGTTTTTTTGTTCTCCCACTTTACAATCTCCCTCTGTATAAAACCTTTTGTGATGCTGTAACCGCTGCCTTTGTTGCAGAATAGCAGGCACTTTTCGCTGTGTTGGTGGTATGGCTCTAGGGATGGCACTGTCAGTCAGTCAACCACGTGGGTCCAGACTGAAATTTTCTGTCACCTATAAAATGGATTGACATGAGATTTTGTACAGACATTCAAGGTTCCCAAAGGAGGGATCCTACTGACTATGGTGATCCTCTGAATTTACCTGCAGCACCACTGCAAGGTTGACGTCTGTCACTCGAAACACAGTGACAGCTCCTGGACGGGTTACCATGAAATTTGAAGCTTGTATATTAACAAAAGATGTGTCAAATGCAATCAATAAAACAATAATCCATTTTTACATCTACTAAATTGAACAAAGTTGATTATTTCAAAAATAATAAACATATGTTGTACATTTGATCTCCTCCAGTCAGTACAAAGTCCTCCCAAAAGAGGAAGTTCAGGCAATTGCTGCACCTCATGGATCTTAATACATGCTGCCTCACTACGTTACAGCTAAAGTAATTTGTGCCAAAGCATCCTTGTGCCATAATCCCCAGTATTAGCAGGAGGAGGGAGCAGGCTAACGTGATTTCCTGGTTGTGGCCCTCGATGGGACTCAGGCCTGTGGCCTGTATTATCTCCCTATCAGAGAGACTCTGCTTCAACTCTTAATATCTGTGTGTGGAGAACAGGAAATGGCCTTTGTGTTGCTAGCCAATACAGCCCGCGGAGGGGAAGAGAGGAAACATGCACTCTGTCATGTCATGTCAGGCCAATGCCTCTCAGAGCGTGCAGCAGTATAACGGAGACAGGAGGAGACGGAGGCGAGGCCTAAGACTCTCACCCAGTTAGTTGTTGTAATGCCTACACCCCCCACTAAACAGTCTTAGGGGCAAACTCTGAAATGTTGCTCTCCCCTACCTCCCTCAGACCTTCGTTTCGTCTCTTCTCGTTCCATACGTTTGATCAAATGAAGAGCCCATGTTGCATTTAACAGCACAGAGCTGTGTTTGCCCCCGAGAGCTTAAAAGATTAAAGCAAACTCTAATAACATTTAAGGAAGTAGAGAGATAGTTTTTGCAGGAGAGTTTGTTTTTTTCTTCTTGGTACTCACTCACTTTTTTTGTGCCAGGGGGTTTAATGGAAAATTGGAGCAGAGCTGAGGTGTTGGGACTCAGAGGGGTTGAACATCTGGGCAGATGTTGCTTGAAGAGAGAGAGAGAGAGAGAGAGAGAGAGAGAGAGAGAGAGAGAGAGAGAGAGGGGAGGGAAAGAGACAGAGAGAAGGGGCGAGAGGAGTCTGATGCTTGCAACCACGCAGACAAACAAATCCAAACAGAAATTTACTGGCTTTCAGATTCCCTCGTGTAATGCACAAGGACACACCTGGATGAGCATGTGCAGCCACAGATGTCAAGTAGGCAGACGCAGTCATGTCCGTAACACACATGCACGCAGGCACGCACACAGGTCTGTGTTAACCCCCAGGAGAAACGGTGCCTCTGGCAGGAAAATGCTCTACTGGCAGGCTGCTCCAGGGCCTCTGTAGGTGGCTTTCCAAGCTGCTTCTCCGTACAGCCCTGTGGGAAGGAGGAATTCCACAAGGGAGAAATCAAAAGGAAACCCTATCACCAAACCACCGCACCTATGAGACTTATCATTGTATTAGATAGTTGTCCAGAAACTGGAGCATGAAAACCAATTTCATTCCCCTCTGCCCCTCCTGCCTGCTGATAAAGCCATGTGGAAACAATGCTCCTTAACCTTGCATTATTCCACTCTGCTGAAGTTAATTGTTTCGATAAGATCTCTTTGCACACTATGTTTAATTGTTTAACTAGAGATCCGGAAAGGATTTCATGCTAGCCACATAATCTCCAGCAAGTTGTGAAATGAGACCCTGAGCTACTTGTTTCTGTTTCGTTGGATCTCGGGCCCCCCGAGCTCTTGCAGATCTGTCGTCCAGGCACCACGATGGCCATGGAGGACATGGCCAAGTGTAGGCATGTGTGTGGGAAGTGAGCAGGCAGGCAGGCTGTCACTCAGCGTCATAGCACCACCCGCTCGCTGTGGGTGACATGAGGAGAGTGGAAAGTGAGAAGGCGAGAGAAAGAGAAGAGTTGGTGGAGAAAACAGAAGTGGAGCAAACAGTATTCAGCAACCCACACACCAACAACACAACCAGCCCCTAGCAACCCCAACCAGGAAACCTGCTGTTTGTTTTTCTTTTGATTAGACCAACTGCTAAAGATAAGCCCTCCTGACGAGATTTCACTGCTGGCCTCTGAAAACAGAATCCAAAGTGGAAGGATGCTAAAAGGTAAAGGGAAGGATTAAAGACACCTGGGGGAAGAAGTACATGATGTGTATCTGCTCGGCTGTTAGGATTCAGATCTCTTAGTAAATACATTTGAAAATGTATAAATGTATTTAAGTACCACAGACACAGGTGATAGCCTCTTGTTAGTTGAATTGATATTGTTCATTTAGTTGTTATTTTCAATTAATATATTTGGTTTATCCCCAATTATGATCCGTATATGTTTATTAATTCTTAGACCAACTGATGGAAAGTGTTTTAAAAGAGGGGTAAAGCAGGTTTGATTTTGTGTCAGCAGCAAATGGTTTACAAGGCTCTCGGGTCAGGAAGGAAGGCCCCTTGGCCGAATTTTGCTAATTTGGCATCGGGCCACATGGAGGTCGGGGGCCGGTTACACCGGACATCACTCTATACAGATACCAAACAATTCCTCCTGAAAAATCCCACTTCAATGAGCATGGCTGGTAAGAGATGGAGTCAAACAAGAAGTGCTGTCTTTCCTGTTGTCCCACAGTGATGGTGGACTTTGCCAGACTTTTTTCTTGTACTGGCACAAAACTATCCTGG